>NC_133653.1:132371470-132542773 GCF_009905375.1 Apium graveolens | reverse complement strand
TATGAGGTAGAACCATGTGTCACATTTAGTTCAAATCGGTGTTCTGCCATAAAAAACAGAACCATGGACTTTAAGCTTAGGCCCAAGGAGGCCCAAGCTAGGCCCTTGAGCCACAATCAAGTTTGGGTTATGCTTTATGGTCAGAAGAGTCTAGTGTAAAGTTTTGGAGGAAAACGTGTAATTTAAGGGTGTTTAATGCACTCAAGAAACCCTAGATGTCATTCTGAAATTTACTCCAGTGAGCACTTTCACTTATCACATAGTTTTAGAACACTTAGGAGTGAGATCTAGGTTGACCACTATGGTTCTAAGATAGTATAAGTCAGTAGAGCAAAGGGCCCAAGTGAGGGTCAATAGGTTTGGATAGTTTAGTAAAGGCACATCGAGTTAGGAAGCCAAAATTTGGAGACTTTGTCTAGTATAGCGACCAAGTGACTTAAGTTGTGAGTCGAGATCATCCAAGCCTAGTGTTGAATTATGGTGTGTGTGATATTATTTGGTATTAAAATATGATATGTGAGTATATGTGGCTATGTGTACGATTATATTTATAAGGTGAATATAAATTGCGCGCATATAGGCCTAAGTGCCATTGGTGTTGTAAATAGGTTAAGTTGGTGAGATTATATTATAATGAGGATTATTATTATTTATGTAGGATCTCGAGACGAGGGTAAACTTGCCATAAAGGTCGAGTGAAGCTTCCAGTTGCTCCTACCAGCCAGACCAGACCAGCCTTTCTCAAGGCAAGTGATTCAACTTGTCTTTCGTATTCACTACAAATAGTTCATATATATTGATACGATTATCCTGAGTCATTTTGATATACTTGAACCAAGCGTATCTTAAGCTTATCATTGAATTATATAGAAATGCCATGAACCCTCAAGTAAGTATTGCAAGTAGATCAAAAGTCTTATCATGATAGTATATCAAAGTAATTGGAATGCCACGATAAAATAAAGAGTTGTTATAATACTTGATTTATCCTCTTGATTAACATGCTAATGATTCCTAAAGTATTGATATCTCACCATAATGCTTGAATTCCTATAGAACTTTACCTTGATACTTAAAAGCCAGATATTCATCAAAGTTGTCCATAATTGATTGATACCCTCTTTATTACCCTAAAGTTTGGCAATCCTGTTATGCCTTGAGCTAAAGATCATTTCTTCATACCTTAACACCCTTAGTATTCTTGAAGCTTATCTTCTTGATGTTCCAGCACTTGTACCTTGTCAAAAACCATTCCTTTAAGCCTAGTTTGGCATTACTCATTCATAATATTCAATAGCCTTGCTAAATTTCCTTGTCCAAGTTTTTGTATATGGAAACCTTTCAGCTACCCCAATAGAGTAAAGTCTAGTGGATCATGGCCCTGAGATTTAGTATCGTATTTCCAGTGTTTCAAGTTAATCTATAATCCCTTGATAATAATGTTTACTGTTTAAGGAGATTTTGTTATAAATCGGCATCAGTTTTTGAAATGATTAAAATATGGATTTTCTGTCCCAAAGGGGGATAAATGTTTTCTTTGAATATTGGATATGGACTGAGACGTGAGTCCTTTCCACACTTATATTGTAGGCTTAAAAGTTGCCTAGGGATCCCATTAATGTTCTAGAACCCAGCGAGGTTCGGGATTACTTCGCGGCTGATCACCGGCTGTAATCCTTAGTGTCATAAAATGATTTTGATTAAGATATGATTTTGAAAATGTTTGATACAAGCAAATGATGCCATCACCCAAAGTTTTATCTCTTGTTATTATTGGTTATGTCTTCCCATTGTCATTCTTTAATATATATCTCGATTTATGTTTTGTATCGTATTATTTAGCACTTGTTGAGCATTTGGCTCACTCCTTGCTTTACCCTGATATTACAGCTAGCAGCTATGGTTAGGTTCAAGCAGACAGCACGTAAGACCTGCGACGCTGATGCGTATGTCCGAGCTCAGGTAGAATAATAAATAGTTTTGTGTGAGGACTCGAATTTAAAATCAGTTCTAATAGATGGTAGTGTTGGGTTGTTCCAAACCCTAAACTGTAAGATCTTGGATTTGGTTATGTTTACTTACTTTTAAATATTGTAATAGTTATATTTAATTTGTTGGTTAAGTTGGAAGTGTGACAGGTTTTGGTATCAGAGCTACGGTTTAGAGTCCCTGGACAGCCCAAATAGGATTATAGGATATATGTATAGGATATAGATAATATACGAGAGAGTAAGTTGAGTAAATTTATTATTAATATTCCTCTTATTGGTTTGTCAGCAAAGGGCGCATTCCTCGACACCCTCTGGGTCGGACGACACTATTGCTTTCTCCATGTATGCTGAGTTGAGGCGCGAGTTTGGCATGCTTCAGGGCAAGTACGACGGACTGATAGACTGACTGAAGAACGTGTACCCGGACAGCCGAAACTATGAAGGAAAGCCCAAGGAGCAGATGACTTCCAGACTTGAGACTTTGGTTCAGTACGTCAACACTAAGCTTGAGGAGATGCCAGCGCACCGGGACCGCACCAGCCTGTATGTCATCCAGATGGTGGCAGATGAGCTCCAGAGCATTGTGAAGACGCTTCGAGAGGAGAAGACTACCAAGCCCCATTCTGATGGAGTGGAGCCTTAGTTCTTTCCATTATTTACCTTTTCATGTTATTGTACTATCATACTTCATAGAATTCCCAGTTGTTTCCTTTAAATAAGCATGTTGTTCCTAGAATCAGACTTTGTCCTACTCCTGATGTATTGTGACCTTTAAATTTCAATAATCATGCACTATCGTTCCATTTGCTCTCAACTATTATTTTACGCTTTTATATGCATCGCCATATCTGCTTAATTTGAAACTTGACCTCATATGTAAATAAGAATGCCATGTGATACCCTCAAATTATTTCATCATTCATATCTGTTTTGACATAACTCTTATTTCAGGATCATGCCTCCCAAAAAGAAGAACCCAGCAACCACATCTACCACATACCCAAATATTCTTCGACTACTGGAAACTTTATAACAACGAACCAATGCTATAGCTCAACAACAACTAACTCTTCAACAACGAATTGAAAACCAAGATAACCGTGAACCACACCAACCACCCAAGCCACCAGTACCACCTCGACAAATTGTCACTTTCAAGGCTTTTCAGAATGCGAATCTACCTGCATTTCATGATACCACTGATCCAGTAATAGCTAACACATGGATTAAGGAAATGGAAAGGGCTTTTGAGTTGGTACAGTTAGGAGACAATCAGAAAATGCCAAATGCTACTTACTTCTTGAAGGGCGAAGTCATCTATTGGTGGGAATCAGTAAAAGCTATGGAAGCAACTCAGCAAGTTTCTTGGGAGAGATTTAAGAAGTTATTTCTGGAAAAGTATTACCCTAAGTACATGCAGAATCAGATGGAGCTTAAATTTCTTGAGTTGAAGCAAGGGAACATGACTGTAGTGGAGTATGAGAAGAAGTTCACTGAGTTATCAAGGTTTGTGAGAAAGTATACCAGCACTGAGGAAGAAAAAGCGAAGAAATTTTAGCAAGGATTGGAGCCTTGGATCAGAGATAGAGTGTCTATGTTTGAGCTTGAATCCTATGCGGGAGTAGTACAGAAAGCTACTCTGATTGAGAATAATGGGATGTAGTCAAGGAAGGAAAGGGATAACAAGAAGAAAAAGGTTCCATTTTATGGAGAAAAGACTGAAGCCGGAAATTCACAAGATCGGAATGTAAAGAGGATTGGATTCCATAAGGGAGGAAATTTTCAAAAGAAAGGGAATTTAGGCAAAAGGCAAGAATCGAAGGGGAACAACCAGGCAAGCCAAGGACAAGTTGGAGAAAACAGGTTCCAGAGACCGGAATGCAAGCACTGTGGAAGAAGGCACCCCGGAGTGTGTAATAAACTGAGCATGATATGCTATAGGTGTAACCAGAAGGGACATTTGGCAAATGAGTGCAAGATGCCGAAGCCAGGAGTTACATGTTACAAATGTGGAAAGACTGGACACATAGCTAGGGAGTGCAAGGCAACCGAACCAGTCAAAGCTCTAATGAATGTGGCAAGTACCAGTGCAAGCGTGTCAGCCGAGGTATTGGCATTACCTCCACCACCTATAACAACCCCGCAAGCAACATCAAGGACATTCGATCTGAAGATGAAGGATGCTGTTCAGAATTCTGAGGTGATAGCAGGTACACTTTTACTCAATAATGTCAAAGCTAAAGTATTGATTGATTCGGGAGTAACAAGATCTTTCATATAAGAAACTTTTGTTGATAAACTTCAATGTGATAAAATGGTTATGAGCGAGGTAGTAAATGTGGTAATTTCAAACCAAGAGAAGATTCCTGTGAATCAATTCTTTCCGAAGTGTGAGTTTGATATTTCGGGGTATAAGTTTTCAGCCGACTTGATACTCTTCAAGTTGGGAGAGTTTGATATAATTTTAGGAATGGATTGGTTACGAAAGAATAACGCCCAGATTAATTGTAAGACCAAGAAAGTGTATTTAAAGATGAAGAGTGAAGAGAAGGTAGTATTTAAGGGGCAGAGGCAAGAACAATTGTTACTTACAATCGTTCAGGCTATGAAGCTACTTAGAAAAGGCTGTGAGTCGTTCCTAGCTTATGTAGTGGATTCAGAAAAAGGCAGTCCCAGCATATAAGATATCCCCGTAGTTAACGAGTTCCCCGATGTGTTTCCGGACGAACTACCAGGTTTACCACCAGATCGACAAATTGAGTTCGAGATCAACCTTGCTCCAGGAACAGAACCAGTTTCAAAGGCCCCATATAGGATGGCACCAGCAGAAATGAAAGAGTTGGTGAGCCAGCTATAAGAATTGTTGGATAAAGGAGTGATACGGCCAAGTACGTCGCCATGGGGAGCACCTGTTATGTTTGTAAAGAAGAAAGATGGAAGTATGCGGCTATGTATAGATTATCGGGAGTTGAATAAGGTGACGATTAAGAACCGCTACCCGCTACCAAGAATAGATGACCTATTTGACCAGCTGAAAGGAGCAAAGTGCTTTTCAAAGATTAACTTGAGATCAGGATACCATCAATTAAAGATCAAAGAAGAAGATATTCCCAAGACAGCATTCAGGACCAGATACGGACATTATGAATTCTTAGTAACGCCTTTTGGATTGACTAATGCCTCGGCAGCATTTATGGATCTGATGAATCGGGTATTTAAGAAGTATTTGGACAAGTTTGTAGTGGTATTCATTGATGACATCCTTATTTATTCTAAGTCGGAAGAAGAACATAGGCAACACCTCTGGATAGCATTGGAGATACTTCGTTAAGAGAAGTTTTATGCCAAGTTTACCAAATGTGAGTTTTGGTTAAAGGAAGTTTAATTTTTTGGGGCATGTCATTGGAATGAAGTAGTTAAAGTAGATCCGGCAAAGATTGAGGTGGTTATGAGTTGGGAGAGGCCAAAGACACATATGACAGTACAAAGTTTTCTAGGATTGGCAGGGTACTATAGAAGGTTTGTCAAGGATTTTTTGAAAATCGCCACGCCATTGACCAAGTTAACCAGGAAGAATCAGAAGTTCGAATGGAGTGCAGAATGTGAGGATAGCTTTCAAGAGTTGAAACAGAGATTGGTAACAGCTCCGGTGTTAGTACTGCCAGATGACCAAGGAAACTTTGTGATATTCAGCGACGCTTCACATAAAGGATTGGGTTGTGTGTTAATGCAACACCGTAAGGTGATCGCGTATGCGTCAAAACAGTTAAAACCGCATGAGTTGAAGTACCCGACGCATGATTTGGAACTAGTCGCCATAGTGTTCGCACTTAAGATTTGGAGACATTACCTGTACGGAGAGAAGTGTGAAATCTACACAGATCATAAGAGTTTAAAGTACATTTTCACTCAGAAGGAGCTCAATATGAGGCAGAGGAGATGGTTGGAATTGATCAAGGACTACGATTGCTCGATAAATTACCATCCGGGAAAGACGAATGTTGTGGCCGATGCACTAAGTAGAAAGGAAAGATTAAATATGATGGCAACATCAAAGGAATTGTCTGAAGAGATTAAGAAATTTGGATTAGAACTGTGTAATTATGGAATAGTTGAAGAAGTTTGTCATGCAATGACTTTTCAGCCAACACTAGTGGAAAAGATAAAGAAATGTCAAGAAGAGGTAATGGAGAAAGGGAAGGATCAGCTAACTGGAGAGGAGATTAGTACTCAAAAGGATGAGCAAGGTATACTAAGGTTTTCTTCAAGAATTTGGATTCCTCATGTACCTAAATTAAAGAATGAGATCCTACAAGAAGCCCATAATTCAAGATTTACAATCCACTCGGGAAGCACCAAGATGTATCGGGACTTAAAGCAGAACTTTGGGTGGCCAAATATGAAGCGAGACGTGGCGGAATGGGTTGCGAAGTGTTATACTTGTCAGAAAGTGAAGGCAGAACATCAACGACGAAGCGGATTAATTCAGCCCCTAAAGATTACAGAATGGAAATGGGAAAATATTGATATGGACTTTATAGTGGGACTACCATGAATGAAATCCGGACATGACGCTATATGGGTTATAGTTGATCGTCTTACGAAGTCAGCGCATTTCCTTCCAATTAATGAGAAGTCGTCATTGGACAAATTGGTTCATCTGTACGTGCGCGAAATAGTACTAAGGCATGGAGTACCCGTATCAATAGTTTTAGACAGAGATCCCCGATTTAACTCGAGATTCTGGAAGCAATTTCAAGAAAGTCTTGGCACGAAGTTGAATATGAGCACGGCGTACCACCCGCAGACTGATGGTCAGAGCGAAAGGACAATTTAAACAATCAAAGACATGTTGCGCAGTTGTGCAATCGATTTTGCAGGAAGTTGGGACGACCACTTGCCATTGATTGAATTCTCTTACAACAATAGCTATCATTCCAGTATTGGCATGCCACCATACGAAGCTTTGTACGGGCGAAAATGTAGATCACCAAAAAGGTGGGATGAAGTAGGAGAAGGAAGGATTCTCGGCTCGAAATTGGTGCAACAGTTGCATGACACAATCAAGTTAATTCAGAGAAGGTTACTTGCTTCTCAAGATAGACAGAGGAAGTATGCGGACCCAGCGCGTAAGGATGTTCGATTCCAAGTAGGTGAAGCCATTTTATTGAAGGTGTCACCAAGAAAAGGGTTATCTAGATTTGGCAAGAAAGGGAAGTTAGCACCTAGATATATAGGTCCTTTTGAAATTTTGAGTCAAGTGGGGAAGGTAGCCTACGAGTTAGCCTTACCACCTCAGTATCAGCATGTGCATAATGTGTTCCATGTGTCGTTGCTTAAGAAGTACAATCCTGATGCCAGCCATGTGATAGAATATGAACCTGTAGAAATTCAGGCAGACCTGTCATTTATGGAGCAACCTGTCAAAATACTCAACTGGAAAGAGAAGAGTCTTAGAAACAAGTCAGTAAAGTTAGTAAAAGTACTTTGGAGGAACCCTAAGGTCGAAGAATCGACTTGGGAATTAGAGTCTGATATGCGTTCCCGGTATCCTCATCTGTTCTCTTAGATTCTGGGGACAGAATCCTTTAAGGGGGAGAGGATGTTACGACCGATATTTTCGTGTAATATTATTTGTGATTTTGGTATAATATTTAAGCCGAAAGTAAATATGTTCAATGATTGCACGTTTGTGTGAGTGAGAATTTCTGCATTATAAAATTTTTATGTGTAGTACAAGTTTTTTTTCAAAGCAAAAGTTTATTTATTTCCTTTATTTTCGATTTATAAGGAATATTCTAAGCCTTGGAGAAATTTTCTTTTAAAGGATATTTTGTTCACAAATTTTGAAAGTGATTTCATAAAATCTCTAAAAATCCAAATTATTTTATGATATAAATTTTATAATTTTTGAACTTTTATTTTATTATATAAAAATAAATCTTTGAAAATTAGTTGCTTAATAATTATCAAATTACATGATTACCCTTGCATGCAAACTCTCTTCTATTCAACCAAGGGGCAAGGATGGCATTTGGAACCCCACTCACTTTCATTCTACTAGCCACATTACCATTTTGTCCTTGCATGCAAATCTACCTAACTATATTGGAAGGTTATTATTGTAATTTGTCTCATCCACTCATGGGCAAATAAAAACCAAGTAAACATGACAAACACACCACTTTCGCTCCACCATTTCCACACTTCTCCTCCCTCCTCCCTCTCCTCTCGGCCCTCCCCCTCTCCTCTCGGGTTTTTAGCCAAAAACCTACCCCCTCCCCTTTTCTTCATTCCTCATTCAAGCTCCCACCTTCCATACAAGTAAATATTACTTCCTATATCATGATCATATGTAATTCAAAGAGTTTTGAGTAAAAAGTTTAAATTTTAAGTTTGCATGTCAAAGTTTTAGTTGGAACTCAAAGTACAATCTTCATTCTTATGGATTTAAGGTTTTTTTTGAGAGGACTACAAGGAATGGTGAAATGCCAAGTCTTGAGAAAGAGACTCTTGATGTTGAATGACCATTTCTCTTCCATTTCATTCGGCCATGACCTTAAGGGAGCCGAATGAATGATTCTTGAGATTATTCATGTTGCCTTGTTTTATTTCTATGTGTTTTGGTGGTGATAACATAAAATTTGTATCAAAAACTTGATAAAACCCTTTGCATGCTAAGTGATCATCTAGATATAGCTTATGCTAGGCTTGCATGTCGATTTCATGGTAGAATATATTTAGAAAATATGTTGCTTTCGTTTGTAAGACTCAAAGTCATGCATGCATATAGATTTCTCTTGGAATGTTGGAAGATTTTGATCATTTGGAAAGATTTTGTTAGTAAGATTTAATTTCAGTAGGGATAAGGTATTAATCTTGATTAGTGCTCCTTGATATGTGGTAATAATTCGTATATATATTTTATAAGAATATATAACTTGTTGTTTTCAAAAACTTGATGACTTGTAAATTATGTAATGTGATTTCCTTTATTTTGCCATGTTGCACCTTAGGTAAGGATGATCTCCACCAAGATTATTTTGAGTGTAAGGGAGTTAGTTCAGTAGATCACCATAGTTAAGTCATGGTTTGGGTATTTGGGTTGTTGGTGGTTGAGTTTGTCAAGTAAAAACCTTGGAGAAAGGAGAGTCTTAGTTTCTGCAGAAAATCAGTTTAGTACCCTGAGATTTAGAGTGAGTTTTGACCATGTCATTGATGTGCACTTTGAGGCCCAAGCCACCAGAAGCTAGCATTAGGAGTTTATGAAAGGTTTAAGGTGTTGGTTGGAGGTTTGCAAGTCGTTTGGTTAGGTGCACAAGTGGAATCACAAAATATGTCCAGCAGGGGACAGTTTTGTTGCAACTTAGAAATAGGAAGTTTTAACCATGTCATGGGTATGCCCTCATTAGGACCTGTTGGGCCTTAGTTAGAGGGAGTGTCAGAGAAGTTTTTCCAGCCATAGTTCATAAAATATGAGTTAGAACCATGTGTCACAATTTAGTTCAAATCAGGGTGTTTTCTGCCCAGAAAAACAGGGGAACCATGGACTTTAAGCTTAGGCCCAAGGAGGCCCAAGCTAGGCCCTTGAGCCACATCAATTTTGGGAGATGCTTTATGGTCAGAAGAGTCTAGTGTAACAGTTTTGGAGGAAAACTTGTAATTTAAGGGTGTCTAATGCACTCAAGAAACCATAGATGTCATTCTGAAATTTACTCCAGTGAGCACTTTCACTTATCACATAGTTTTAGAACACTTAGGAGTGAGATCTAGGTTGACCACTATGGTTGTAAGATAGTATAAAGTCAGTAGAGCAAAGGGCCCAAGTCAGGGTCAATAGGTTTTGGATAGTTTAGTAAAGGCACATCCAGTTAGGAAGCCAAAATTTGGAGACTTTGTCTAGTATAGCGACCAAGTGACTTAAGTTGTGAGTCGAGATCATCCAAGCCTAGTGTTGCATTATGGTGTGTGTGATATTATTTGGTATTAAAATATGATATGTGAGTATATGTGGCTATGTGTACGATTATATTTATAAGGTGAATATAAATTGCGCGCATATAGGCCTAAGTGCCATTTTTGTTGTAAATAGGTTAAGTTGGTGAGATTATATTATAATGAGGATTATTATTATTTATGTAGGATCTCGAGACGAGGGTAAACTTGCCATAAAGGTCGAGTGAAGCTTCCAGTAGCTCCTACCAGCCAGACCAGACTAGCCTTTCTCAAGGCAAGTGATTCAACCTGTCTTTTGTATTCACTAGCCTTTCTCAAGGCAAGTGATTCAACCTTTCTTTCGTATTCACTACCAATAGTTCATATATATTGATGCGATTATCCTGAGTCATTTTGATATACTTGAACCAAACGTATCTTAAGTTTATCTTTGAATTATATAGAAATGTCATGAACCCTCAAGTACGTATTGCAAGTAGATCAAAAGTCTTATCATGATAGTATATCAAAGTAATTGGAATGCCATGATAAAATAAAGAGTTGTTATAATACTTGATTTATCCTCTTGATTCACATGCTAATGATTCCTAAAGTATTGATATCTCACCATAATGCTTGAATTCCTATAGAACTTTACCTTGATACCTAAAAGCCAGATATTCATCAAAGTTGTCCATAATTGATTGATACCCCTCTTTATTACCCTAAAGTTTGGCAATCCTGTTATGCCTTGAGCTAAAGATCATTTCTTCATACCTTAACACCCTTAGTATTCTTGAAGCTTATCTTCTTGATGTTCCAGCACTTGTACCTTGTCAAAAACCATTGTTTTAAGCCTAGTTTGGCATTACTCATTCATAATATTCAATAGCCTTTCTAAATTTCCTTGTCCAAGTTTTTGTATATGGAAACCTTTCAGCTACCCCAATAGAGTAAAGTCTAGTGGATCATGGCCCTAAGATTTAGTATCGTATTTCCAGTGTTTCAAGTTGATCTATAATCCCTTGATAAAAATGTTTACTTTTTAAAGAGATTTTGTTATAAATCGGCATCAATTTTTGAAATGATTAAAATGTGGATTTTCAGTCCCAAAGGGGGATAAATGTTTTCTTTGAATAGTGGATCTGGACTGAGACGCGAATCCTTTCCACACTTATATTGTAGGCTTAAAAGTTGCCTAGGGATCCCATTAATGTTCTAGAACCGAGCGAGGTTCAGGATTACTTCGCGGCTGATCACCGGTTGTAATCCGTAGCGTCATAAAATGATTTTTAATTAAGATATGATTTTGAAAATGTTTGATACAAGCAAATGATGCCATCACCCAAAGTTTTATCTCTTGTTATTATTGGTTATGTCTTCCCATTGTCATTCTTTAATATATATCTCGATTTATGTTTTGTATCGTATTGTTTAGCACTTGTTGAGCATTTGGCTCACTCCTTGCTTTACCCTGATATTACAGCTAGCATCTAAGGTTAGGTTCAAGCAGATAGCACGTAAGACCTGTGACGCTGATGCGTATGTCCGAGTTCAGGTAGAATAAGAGATAGTTTTGTGTGAGGACTCGAATTTAAAATCAGTTGTAATAGATGGTAGTGTTGGGCTGTTCCAAACCCTAAACTGTAAGATCTTCGATTTGGTTATATTTACTTACTTTTAAATATTGTAATAGTTATATTTAATTTGTTGGTTAAGTTGGGGGTGTGACATTAAGTCATAGCAGAAGTGCCTTGGAAGGTCGTCATTCCCTGTCAATGTGGACCCTATCGCTCTGAAAAAGCTGAATAATTCCCAGTCTTCTGGAATGTCATTAAAATTATCACGAGGTAGCAGAAGATGTTCATTTAAATCGTCCTCTGTGATTCTGATTGTGTCATCGCCAATGACAAAGGAAAAAGCTAATAGTTAATCATCAGAAGAATTTGTAGTTGTTGTATGCACATGCCTGAGAAGCTCAACATTCAATTTCTCATTAGTAGTTAATGCGAAGCGCACAATTGAGTGTTCATTTAGAAAACGGATCCAAGTCTCAAAATGTACCATTTTAACTGGATCACATTCAATAATAGAAACAAAATTTGTTTTTGGAATCTGAATATTATTCGCCATTTAATTAAAATGAGAATAGAATTTGGATTTAAAACAAATTTAATTGTGCCCTTCGAATTATGAGATAAAATAAATTGACCACTTTTAAAACACACATTTTAAAAGATTAACCAAACAAGGCCTTAAATTAAATTAAGATAAAACCAATTAACAACTTTTCCAATCAAAGCCTTAAAAAGTCAAAAACTAAGTACTCTGATCTCCCAAAATACTCGGTGAAAGTAGATGATTTTGGTATCAATCGAATCCTTGTAATTTGGGCTTTCAAAAACTACAAAAATTATAAAATCCGACTGAGTTTTGTTACTGATTTGATCAAAATAAAATTAAGTCCTTCTCCTGCGATTTGAGTTGTGTGTATATACTAGAACAAATCGATCTGAGTGTATATATACTCGCAACACACAAACCAAATTTCATAAAGTTGTTGTGTGGCGACAACTTCCTGTGGCGACAGCTTGGAATCCTTCTGTGGCGACACGGACTCTGTGGTGACACATGAGAGTTGTACTTAGAGAATTTCTAAGGCTTTCTCTCTGTGGCGATACATGAGAGTTGTACTTATAAAATTTTAAGTATATAACTCCTATTGCGACCCAACGACCTCTGTGCTACTGTAAATCATTTTAAACATCTTTTAAATATTGAATCATTAAAAAGAATGTTGAAAATAATAAATCACAATTATTTTTCACTACTTCAACAAATATTATCAATACATTGATAACACTATATTTTTGTGAAGAATGATTATGCTGTAATATTTATAATATTAATTTCAATGAACCCCTTTAAATATTAATTATTTAAAGTCCACTGAAATTAAATTAAATAGCTTTATCAATATGAATGTGCTCAAACATATATATATATATAAATTGTATGCAAGTACATAAATGATTGAATTACGAGAAATAATTAATGGCATGTAAATTCAGATGTCCTTAAGATATTGAAATTAAATAACAAGTGAATTTAACCTGGATAAATTGCAGTTATTCACTTCTAAAGTTAATTAGAAAGATTTAACATCCCAAGTTCACTAACCAACTTAGAGAAAGTGTTTTCATCAAGTGGTTTGATGAAGATGTCTACAATTTGATCCTCTGTGGGTACAAAGTGTAACTCCACGGTGCCATTTATGATATGCTCTCTGATAAAGTGATACCTGATATCAATGTGCTTTGTTCTCGAGTGCTGAACTGGATTGTTTGAGATTGCTATTGCACTTGTATTGTCATAGAATATTGGGATATTTGATACCAACATACCGTAATCTCGGAGTTGGTTCCTCATCTACAAGATTTGGGCACAACAGCTTCCAACAGCTATGTAATCAGCTTCAGCAGTTGATGTAGATACTGAGTGCTGCTTTTTGCTATGCCAGGATACCAATCTTCTCCCAAGAAACTAACAGCTTCCTGATGTACTTTTCCGGTCAATCTTACAACCTGCAAAATCTGAATCTGTATAGCCAACTAGGTCAAAAAATGTACCTTTAGGGTACCAAAGTCCAAGATTTGGAGTTCCCTTAAGGTACCTAAATATTCTTTTAACAGCTATAAGATGAGATTCTTTTGGTTCAGCTTGAAATCTAGCACATAAGCATGTTGCAAACATAATATCTGGTCTACTTGCTGTGAGATAAAGTAATGAGCCTATTATACCTCTATAGCTTGTGATGTCAACTTTCTTACCAGTTTTGTCCTGATCAAGCTTAGGGGCTGTTGGCATGAGAGTCTTTGCTGGAGTTGAATCTTCCAGATTATACTTCTTGAGAAGTTCTCTGATATACTTGGATTGACAAATACATATGCCATCTTTCCTTTGACTCACTTGTAAACCAAGGAAGTAGTTTAACTCTCCCATCATGCTCATCTCGTACTTACTTTGCATTAGCTTAGAGAATCTCTTTCAAAGATCATCATTTGTAGAACCAAATATAATATCGTCAACATATACTTGAACTACTATCATATCAGATTTATGCATTTTATGAAATAGAGTTTTATCTATGACACCTCTAATAAAACCATTTTCAAGTAAAAACTCAGAGAGAGTGTCATACCATATCCTTGGAGCTTACTTAAGACCATAGAGAGCTTTGAATAGAAAGTATACAAAATTAGCCAGATTTGGATCTTCAAAACCTGGTGGTTGTTCCACATACACTTTTTCTTCTAGCTCCCCATTCAGGAATGCACTCTTCACATCCATTTGATAAACTTTGAATTCTGAATGTGCCGCGAATGCCAGAAACATCCTGATTGCCTCAAGTCTAGCCACTGGTGTATAAGTTTCATCATAATCTATACCCTCTTCTTGAGAGTAACCTTTAGCTACCAGTCTGGATTTATTTCTCATTACAATGCCATCTTCATCTAGCTTATTTCTGAATACCCATTTAGTGCCTATCACTGACTTGTCCTTTGGTCGGGGTACTAGCTTCCATACCTTCTACCTCTCAAACTGATTGAGTTCTTCTTTCATAGTAATAACCCAATCTGGATCTTCCAGTGCCTCATCCACTTTCTTAAGTTCCATTTCTGAAAGAAACCCTGAAAAGTGACATTCATTCTGAGTGGCATGTCTAGTTCTTACTCCTGTGTCAGGATCACCAATGATCAATTCAAAGGGATGGTCTCTGTTCCAAACTCTTTAACGAGGCAGATATGATCTTGATGTTTCCCCTTGTTCAGTCTGATGTTGAGTGTGAACTGTAGATCCTCTTCCTGCTCCCCCTATGTGACACCCTCCAAAGCACTAAAACAAACCAAGTGTTATTACAAACCATAAGTCTAATTAGTTTTATAACTTATTCAAATTTTATTACAAACCTTTATATTATTCAAGCATCCCAAACTGTCTATCTGGAAAACACACCAAACTATTTACAAGCACTTGACCTCTAATCAATCCTGGAATTCAAGCCTGCTCCGGTTTAGCTGAAAGATTAGATTAATAAACAGGTATGAGCGAAGAGATGCTCAGCAAGTAATATAAAGTTTGTAAGTGAACAACAATAATAATATCCGAGTAAAAGTCAAAGCTGATATAAACTATAAAGTTTAAGAGACAATTTAATCAAGTACAATTATGCACTATGATGTTCCTGATGATCAGTCACGAAATAGCACCGGTATCCCGCAGCCATACCGTAAATATAGGTATCGATATCCCGCAGCCATACCGTACTTATTGGATATCCATGAAAAGGCATATACTCGCCTAGCAAAATAATACACTTTCATATAATAGCTCACGTTGGACCGGTGCCTCGGCCTCTTACGCTAACCAATAATCAATTCACAAAATAAAATTTGATTAAAGAAGTCGGATCAATGACATCCTTATCCATTCAACTCCCCATGTCACATGGTCCGGAGTTATCTCAACAACTGATGGCGAAATAACTTGAACAATTAGTTATTCGGTAATCTCAATTCAAAGTTTCACTATATAGAGTATAACTGGATAGTTAGTTATTCACTATCTATCAAATCAAATGTTTGGTTCTAGCAGAATAATTGCTAGAATAAGAGAATGTCAATAAATATAGGAGTATTGATATTCAATGCGCTATCAGAGTATTTATAAATAGTTCTTATATTTTGAATATGTAAAACAACAAGCTATTCTGAATTTAGAATAGGGGAGAATACTTGTCTGGTATGCTCAATAATGTTTCACTAGAACCCTAGCTTATAAATGCTGGCTACCAACTCCGTCTAGTACTTGACTCCACTCCTTACTTCTCGATTCTATAAATAAAAGGACTATATTAACTGACAGAACCGAACTCAATCGATGTAATTATACATCTTGACATCTACCCGATCGTTTATAACTACGCATGGCATTTTAATACTATAAACAGATAGCATGCATATCACATAGCACGTAATCATGTCATTCATATATCATGTAACCATATATTTCATGTAACATATGAGTCAGATCGTAAAAAGGTATGTTTTAGTAAGTTCAGAATTAAAATCAAGTCAATAGTAATGTTCACCGATCAGATACTAACTCAAAAGGACTAACAAATCAAATTTCATTGCAATACAAAAGAAATTTGGACTTAAAAGTATTTTTATTGGAAGCGTAATGTTTTTCTGAGTCTATATGCGTTCGTTTCGTATTAAACGGACGAACGGTTTAATTATTACGAATAAAATAAGAAATAAATAGAATTAAATCAATTAATAATAATATTAATTGATTTTTAAATACCAAAATATAATTTTTTAAAAGAATAAAAATAATTTTTAGGAATTATTTGAATTTATTATAAATAATTTACATTTATTTAACTTTTTATAAATGAAATTAATTGATTAAATGATTTTAATCAATTAATTAAACTCATAAATAATTAAATAGAATGAATTATAAATAATTAAATCAAATTATATTTTTGAAAATAATAAAAGAAAATAATTTTAGGAATTTAAAATAATTAATAACAGATTTTTAGAATTAAATAAATTGATTTTTGAAAATAAGAAAAAGATTTTAATAAAAAGTAAAAAAAAAAAGAAAAATCAGAAACGTTTCTTGGACCTGGGTCGTCCCCTACAGTGAATCAAACAGTAGCCTGTGTGGTGGGGGAACGGCAGGAACCTCAAGAGCATTCGACGGAAACTGGAAACAATTCCAGAATCCGGCGAAGCCTCCCGGAAATCCATCGCCGCCCAGCAACCACATCACATCTCCAAAACATAGCCAAAATCGATGGGTTTTTATACCAATCGATTTCAATCTTTCCCAGGAACTCAACTTCAACCGTATTAACCTCCAACCTCAATCCGAAAAACAACTCCGATCAAATTCGAACATTTTCCGGCGAACCAAATCGGAAAACCCGATTATAACCAAATCAACACCAAAACTTGAGTTCTCGGTATCAAAACGAAGCCCAAAACAATTAAAAACTAACCCAATCATCAAACATAACCAAGAATATCACTATAATCAAGAAAATCAATTTGAAAAATCCACAAAAATGTAGAATTCGACTTTAACATTCCGGGAATCAAACAACACAAATTTATAATCAAATCGACTGGAAATCATCCTCTAAAGCTATTTGTAACATCAAAATCAATCAAAAATAAATACAACTCAAAAAAAATTTCAAGAACAAAAACAAAAAAATCGATTTTAATCATCATCTCACCTCAGTTTATGATTTTGGTACCAAAAGATCCGTCTTCTCGAGAGGATTGTATTGATTACAAGAGCGTTAACAGAGGTTTAGTAAATCTCTCAAAATCACAGGATTTGTATCAAGAACAAGATTACACCCCCAAAGTTGTATTCTTTATTTTTGTTTTTAATGAAATTAAAATGAATTAAAAAGAAATATTGGGCTATTTATATTTTTACAAAAATTATACCCCAAATAAATTAAGGGTGTTTTTATCCCCTAATTATAATAATTAAGGCCCCAAAATAATATTTACGAGGAATAATTTTAAAAATGATAAAATATAAAATTAATGTCAAAATTCCCCAAAAATTGTGAATAATTCGAAAATACAAAAATCAAGGGTATTTGAAATACGAATAATTTTATAAAAATAAAAACACGGGTTTTGACGTCCCGGTGGGGTCCCGGTCCGTTGGTTTTTGAAAAACAAACGATACTTAAATTAATAGAAAAACCTGAATACGCATAATATACATTCCATTGCATATAAATGAGATAAAACAGGTACATTGATAAAGACGTACTTAAATACGGGTCCAAATTACAGACTGATTCATATAATTGCAGTTTAAACGCATTTTAATCAATCGAAAAATTTTCGGGTTCGCACGGAAACACACATAACAGTTATAACATCTAATATCATAACAATAATCACTTTAAATTTACAAAACACATAGTATTTATTTATGTAACATATAATATTCACATAATTTCCCCGGATATTACATCATTCCCCCCTTAACAGGATTCTGTCCTCAGAATCAGCCTAGGAAAATAAGCGAGGATACTTGGATCGCATTTCGCTTTCCAACTCCCAGGTTGACTCTTCAACCTTAGGATTCCTCCACAAGACTCGTACTAAAGACACAAACTTATTTCTAAGCACTCTTTCTTTCTTATCTAAAATCTGCACTGGTTGCTCTACAAAAGATAAGTCTGGCTGAATCTCGATTGGTTCATATTCTATCACATGATTCGAATCAGGAAAATAATGCTTCAACATCGAAACGTGAAACACATTGTGAATATATTGCATGTGAGGTGGTAACGCTAACTCGGAAGCAACCTTTCCCACACACTTCAAAATCTCAAATGAGCCAACATAACGCGGACTCAGCTTTCCTTTCTTTCCGAATCTTGATAAACCTTTCCAAGGTGAAACTTTCAATAACACTGCTTCACCAACTTCAAATTCCATATCCTTTCTAGCAGGATCGACATATTTGCGTTGACGATCTTGAGCTGCTACTAATCATTTCCGAATGAGTTCTATTTTCTCCTTTGTCTGCTGGATTAATTCTGGACCCAAAATCTTTCTCTCACCAACTTCTTCCCAACATATTGGAGATCTGCATCTTCTCCCATACAAAGCTTCTTAAGGCGGCATTCCAATTCTAGCATGATAACTGTTGTGTTAGTGTATACTGAAAATATTTATTTGAAGTATATACATTTATTTCTGGCCAGTTTAATTGAGAATCATTTGAATGTTTACATGTTGTCTAATATTATATATTGTGAACAATCTAGTATCAAATGGGATACAGAATATTAGATTGTTAAATACGGTTATATAATATAATAAGGTTCACAGCACAGGTGGTGTTGGACAATCCACTGGTATGGCTGTAGTATTATTTAGATTAGTTTATATTGACTAATAAATAATGCTAGTATACTTTGTGTATATTGAACATGATCAAATTTAGAATTGTTCCCTTAATACTGATTAAGAAGGAGAACTAAGATTCTACGTTATTATTAATGCTTAGGTTCTTAATCCGGAAATAGTAATTGACACGTGTATATTATTTACATGCTTTGATTTATATATGAAATAATTCTTTTGAATTATATCATTATATTTTGGGTGATGGAATTATATACATGGTGGATATTATTTATTGAAGGAATCCATGTCCTGATAATATTCGGGTTAATGATGTCCCCTTGAAAGTTCAAAAAGATTTAATTATGTGAAACCCTGCAGGTGGAATTTATTCTGGCATAATTAAATAAAGGTTGAGTGGATGATCAAGGATAAAAGATATTAATTAAATAAATTATCAGTAATTTATTTAATTAATGGACATATGATATTTTAAACATGGGGAATTTAATAAGTAAATAATATTGGAACCGAATTAATTAAATTACGGTATTATGAAAGGTAGTGCAAATATTAATTCTTTAGTGGATTGAATTAATATTTAATTATATTGGGCTAGGCTCAAGATGTAATTAGAAGGCCCAACCTAATTATCCATGGTCCCTATTGTAGCCTATATATATTCTTATTCTCTTCTTGCTTGGCAATTGTATGAAAACATATTGTAGCCACCAAGAAGCAAGAAGAGAGGATAACTTGAGAAGACGGAGGCCACACTTCGCTCAAGGGAATTTGGGAATACAATAGAAGAGCGTGGAATCAACCATTAACAAGGTAATCTTCTTTTCGTAATCTTTATCGTAAAACGTAGTAACACCCCAAGTCCGTGGTTCCCAACAATTGGTATCAAGAGCCTGGTAATGGGTTCTATGTTTTATGATATAATGTCCATGTCGTAATTATATATGCGTGTATATAGTGTTTTGCTTGTATTGGTTTTGATGCAGGTTGTTAATCCACTATTATGGCCATGTATATTTTAATTATGTATTTGGATCCCATGTGGTTTAATTGTGGTTAATTTTTGTTTTGGTTTCCACGTGGTTTAATCGTGGTTGTAATTTACACGAGGGTTGATCGTGTTAGAATAGATTTACAAAATTAGTTTTGTATTAGATCTATTTTTTTGTAATTGTTCCGGGTATTTTGTAATAGTTATGTGCGATCAGAAATCAATTCCGGTAGTTTTTTTTGTTCCACTGTGCGATTACATGGGGCTG
Organism: Apium graveolens; assembly: GCF_009905375.1. Taxonomy (NCBI): domain Eukaryota; kingdom Viridiplantae; phylum Streptophyta; class Magnoliopsida; order Apiales; family Apiaceae; genus Apium; species Apium graveolens. Next base: position 132,522,607 of record NC_133653.1, on the reverse strand, counting down.
CTGGGGTGCTGGGGCTGCTGGGCTGCTGGGGCTGCTGGGGCTGCTGGAGCTGTTGGGGGCGTCGGGGCGCGCTTGGGGCAGATTTTTAGAGCTGGATTTTTTTCAAGGGCCATAATAGTGGAAAATTTATTTTAATTTTTTCCATTAAATTTTAATTATTGCTTTAATTTATTGATTATGTGTGTCGTTAATTATGTGTGTAATTCTTTTAAAATTGCATGTTTAACTTAATTAGGACGACATGGACATAAATTTTATTTATTGCTTTAATTAAATGTTATATGTTGCTAAAATTATGTGTGTATTTTGAATGCATGTTTAGACATAATTATAACAACATAGGGCCCCCACTTAATTTTAAAATTCCTCAATTTTATTAAAAAAAATTCTAAGTTGGAGAGGGAATTAATATGAAATTAAATCCCATGGTCTCCATTATTGGTTGTAGGTAATTTAACATAAAGACGAATATAAATTATATATACGTCACCCATCGTGGTATGTAATTTATGGTGTCTAGAATGTTATAGAAATTACTAGAACAAACTTCTTAAATTAATAAATTTTAAAAGGAATAAATACGGATTTTCTTTATTTCTGATTTGGGGCGATTTTGTCAAAAACGGGTTCATCGAACTTGTAAAGCTGTGGGTTTTAAGCGAGACCGATGTGACTTCTCCACTACCTGGAAATCAAACCATTGATGAATATTGAATTGAAATATTCTATTCAAGGAAAAATTACGAATATTGGAAGGTATACACGCCACCCATCGTGGCGTACCAAGTTCCATAGATTTCGAATAATTTAAGATTTGATGATGGTATACACTTAGCTATGAAAAATAATATAGTCCACCCCAACGTGGCATATTGTTTAGTAATAGGACCGAAGTAACATTTAAACAAAATTAGGTGGTATACATGTCACACATCGTGGCGTACCAGAAACTTATGGTGTTTAGATGTTAGTGCATTTAATTTTAAATAATTGTTAGAGGAATCAATAGCTCTTAATAATTAATGCACCCTTATTTATGTGATGTTTTTATGCATGATTCTCAGGATAAAATGGGCTTTAATCCACTATTCACCATACTTAAGGATAACAAACTTACCGGACCTAACTATATTGAATGGAAACGAAATTTGGACATTGTGTTGACTGCTGAGGAGTACAAGTTTTGCACTTATGAACCCAAGCCTGAACAGCCTGCTGCTGATGCTCCTGAAGATGAGAAAGAGTATTATAAATGGTGGATTAAGGCTGATGAGATGTCACGATGTTACATTCTGGCAGCAATGTCGGGTGTTTTGCAGCATCAGCATCACTCTATGGCCACTGCTTCGGATATGCTCTTTAATCTCAAGGAACTTTTTGGAGATCAGAATAGGGATGCTAGGCAAGTAGCCATGAAGGCTTTAATGAACACTCGGATGGCTGAAGGCACACCTGTAAGGGATCATGTTCTCAAGATGATGTCGCATCTGAATGAGATAGAGATCCTTGGTGTTGAACTTGACGGGGAAACCCAGATTGATATTATCATTATGAGCTTGTCCAAGAGTTTTGAGCAGTTCCACTTGAATTACAACATGAACAAGAGGCAGTATAGTCTCGCGGAACTGCTGACAGAACTTCAGGCAGCTGAAGGATTATTTCGGCAGAGTGTTCAAGTGAATGGGGCTGAGAAAGGTTCTTCCTCTAAGCCGAAAGGTATTAAGAAGAAGAAAAAGGCTCAGACACCGAAAGCTGTGAAGGCAGTGGGAGTTCAGGGTGGTGTGAAAAAGCCTAAGGGAAAGTGCTTCAGATGCAAACAGTCAGGTCACTGGAAACAGGATTGTCCTCTTCGTAAGAAGACAAACAATACTGGTATGTCTCTTTCTCTAGTTACAGAAACATTTATAGGATATATCTACGAGCACTTGGTGTGTAGATACAGGAGCCACTGATCATGTTTGTAATTCTATGCAGGGGTTCCAACTATCCAGAATGCTTAGAGATGGTGAGATATACGTGTTCATGGGAGATGCTACGAAAGTAGCAGTAGTTGCAGTAGGAGTTATTCATTTATCTTTTGGTTCTGATAAGATTTTGGTTTTGAACAATTGTCTTTATGTACCTTCTTTTAGAAGGAATTTAATTTCGGTTTCTAAACTTGCTTTGGATGGGTATAATGTTTGTTTGGATCGTATTGTTTCTATTATGATGAATAAACGAATTATATGTTCTGGTACATTGCAAGATAATTTGTATATAATTAATCCTAGTCAACCTGCACTGCAACTGCAATTAAGGGAATTGAACAACACATCTTCTAACTCTACTAAAAGAAAGGAACCTTCTAGTTTGAACCAAACATATCTTTGGCACTTGAGATTAGGTCATATTAACTTGAGGAGGATTCAAAGACTGGTAGTAGACGGGACTTAAAGCTCATTGGCAGTGGAGCCATTTCCAGTTTGTGAATCCTGCTTGGAAGGTAAAATGACTAATAGGCCTTTAAAGGCAAAAGGGAATAGAGTCAAACAACTGTTAGAATTGGTTCACTCTGATTTATGTGGACCCATGAATATCGAAGCAAGAGGTGGTTATAAATATTTCGTCACTTTCATTGATGATTATTCTAGATATGGGTAAGTTTATTTGTTGCACCGTAAATCTGAGTGCTTTGATAAGTTCAAAGAGTACAAAGCTAAAACGGAGAAGCGACTTAATAAAAGTATCAAGTCACTACGATCAGATCGTGGTGGCGAATACTTGCTTGGAGAATTTAGGGAATATTTATCAGAAAATGGGATAGAATCCCAGTTAACTGCACCAGGCACACCCCAGCAGAACGGTGTAGCAGAGAGAAGGAACCAGACTCTTTTAGAGAGTGTTAGATCGATGATGAGTTATTCGGATTTACCCAAGTCATTTTGGGGACATGCCTTAAAGACAACAGCTTATCTTCTGAACTTAGTACCTTCTAAGTCGATTCCTAAAACCCCCTTAGAATTGTGGACCGGGGGTAAACCGAGTCTAAGACATATTCGAATATGGGGTTGTCCAGCACATGTGCTGAACAAGAACGCGACTAAGTTAGAATCTCGTACAGAAGTAAGGTTGTTTGTAGGCTACCCCATGGGAACGAAAGGATATTTATTTTATAGTCCGAAGAATCGGGATGTCATTGTTAGCACCAATGCAAGATTCTTAGAGGAGGAATATATAATGAATCACAAACCCATGAGTAGTGTCGTTTTAGAGTAACTAGTGGGAGGGACAAATAATACCCATGAAGCTGTAGTACAAGTAGAACAACCAAAACATAATGTACAACCTGTCACTAATACCGCACCAGTGCCTCGTCGTAGTAGGAGGGTTGTACAACAGCCTGATAGATTCATGTTTTTGGGAGAGTCTTCAGACTTGGTCTCTGGTGAACATGACGATGATCCCCGTACATACGAACAGGCAGTACAAGACAAAAATGCAGATCTTTGGCAAAAGGCGATGGAATCTTAGATAGAATCAATGTATTCTATTCAGGTCTGGGAGCTCGTGGAACCACCCAAAGGTATAAAACCTATTGGATGTAAGTGGATCTACAGGAAAAAGAGGGGATTAGATAAAAAGGTGAAAGCCTGGAAAGCAAGACTTGTTGCGAAAGGGTATACTCAGAAAGAAGGTATCGATTATGAGGAAACCTTTTCACCGGTAGTCATGGTTAAGTCAATCCGTATTCTTTTATCTATAGCAGCTCATCTCGATTATGAGATTTGGCAAATGGATGTCAAGACAACTTTTCTTAATGGAAGTCTTGAAGAAACCATCTATATGCAGCAACCAAAAGGATTCATTAAGGAAGGCCAAGAGCATCTGGTATGTAAGCTTAAGAGGTGTATTTATGGACTTAAACAAGCTTCTAGAGACTGGAATATTCATTTTGATCAGGCAGTCCAGTCATATGGATTTGATCAAAGTCCAAGCGAATCGTGCGTGTATAAGAGAAGTGAAGGTAATGCAGTGGTTTTTCTAGTACTATATGTAGATGACATTTTACTCATTGGAAACAATGTTGAGATGTTGTCATCAGTAAAGGCATGGTTGTTCAAACAATTTAACATGAAGGACTTAGGTGAAGCGGCATACATCCTTGGGATCAAAGTTATAAGGGATCGCAAGAAAAGGATGTTGGCTTTATCTCAAGAGCCCTACATTGATGAAGTATTAGCTCGTTTTAACATGCAGAACTCCAAGAAAGGTTTTCTACCTTTTAAGCATGGAGTTGCTCTATCTAAGAAGCAGTGTCCTTCGACACCTAAGGATATAGAGAGCATGAAAGCAGTTCCTTATACTTTAGAATGTGGAAGCTTAATGTATGCTATGTTATGTACGAGGCCTGACATCTGCTTTGCTGTAGGCATGGTTAGTAGATATCAGTCGAACCCAGGTCAGGAACATTGGAGTGCAGTAAAAACTATACTCAAGTACCTGAGAAGGACTAAGGGGTATATGTTAATTTACAAGGCCTCAGATCTATTTCCTTTGGGATATAGTGATTCAGATTTCCAATCAGATAGGGATAAGAGGAAATCAACCTCGGGATATGTTTTTACTTTGGGAGGTGGAGCCGTTATATGGAGGAGTGTAAAGCAGAAATGCATTGCAGACTCCACCATGGAGGCCGAGTACGTGGCGGCCTCTTAGGCTGCCAAGGAGGCTGTATGGTTGGACACATAGATTTTTATGTAATAGTGGATTAAATAAACACTGATATACACATAGAATATTTTGAGTATAAGTGGGAGATTGTTAGTGTATACTGAAAATATTTATTTGAAGTATATACATTTATTTCTGGCCAGTTTAATTGAGAATCATTTGAATGTTTAAATGTTGTCTAATATTATATATTGTGAACAATCTAGTATCAAATGGGATACAGAATATTAGATTGTTAAATACGGTTATATAATATAATAAGGTTCACAACACAGGTGGTGTTGGACAATCCACTGGTATGGCTGTAGTATTATTTAGATTAGTTTATATTGACTAATAAATAATGCTAGTATACTTTGTGTATATTGAACATGATCAAATTTAGAATTGTTCCCTTAATACTGATTAAGAAGGAGAACTAAGATTTTATGTTATTATTAATGCTTAGGTTCTTAATCCGGAAATAGTAATTGACACGTGTATATTATTTACATGCTTTGATTTATATATGAAATAATTCTTTTGAATTATATCATTATATTTTGGGTGATGGAATTATATACATGGTGGATATTATTTATTGAAGGAATCCATGTCCTGATAATATTCGGGTTGATGATGTCCCCTTGAAAGCTCAAAAAGATTTAATTATGTGAAACCCTGCAGGTGGAATTTATTCTGGCATAATTAAATAAAGGTTGAGTGGATGATCAAGGATAAAAGATATTAATTAAATAAATTATCAGTAATTTATTTAATTAATGGACATATGATATTTTAAACATTGGGAATTTAATAAGCAAATAATATTGGAACCGAATTAATTAAATTACTGTATTAGGAAAGGTAGTGCAAATATTAATTCTTTAGTGGATTGAATTAATATTTAATTACATTGGGCTAGGCTCGAGATGTAATTAGAAGGCCCAACCTAATTATCCATGGTCCCTATTGTAGCCTATATATATTCTTATTCTCTTCTTGCTTGGCAATTGTGTGAAAACATATTGTAGCCACCAAGGAGCAAGAAGAGAGGATAACTTGAGAAGACGGAGGCCACACTTCGCTCAAGGGAATTTGGGAATACAATAGAAGAGCGTGGAATCAACCATTAACAAGGTAATCTTCTTTTCATAATCTTTATCGTAAAATGTAGTAACACCCCAAGTCCGTGGTTCCCAACATGTTGTTGTAGGAGAATTCAACCAATGGCAAATGTTCGTCCCAACTCCCTTCAAAATCTAGAGCACATACTCTTAGCATGTCTTCTATGGTCTGAATTATCCTTTCACTTTGACCATCTGTTTGCGGATGATACGCGGTACTCATGTTCAGCTTCGTTCTGAGACAATCTTGAAAACTTCTCCAAAATCTTGAATTAAATCGAGGATCTCTGTCTGAAACTATGGATACTGGAACTTCATGTCGTGTCACAATTTCCTTAAGATATAACCGAAACAATTTATCCAGTGAGAATCTCTCGTTGATAGGAAGAAAATGCGCTGACTTCGTCAATCTGTCGATAATAACCCAAATAGCATCATAATTTGCCCTGGTCCTCGGTAATCCAACTACGAAATCCATCGCTATATGCTCCCACTTCCATTCTGGAATGTCTAATGGTTGTATTAGTCCACTAGGCCTTTGATGTTCCGCTTTGACGCGCTCGCAAGTGTAACACTTATTTACCTATTCTGCAATTTCCTTCTTCATGCTTGGCCACCAAAAGTTTTCTCTTAAGTCTCTGTATATCTTCGTACTTCCGGGATGAATTGAATATCTGGAGTTGTGAGCGTCTCGAAGAATTTCATCTTTCAGCTCGGCTATGTTGGGTATCCATATTCTGGAAGAAAATTTTAATATCCCTTTATCATCCTTTTTCCTCGTTACCTCTTCTCCTGTTAAACTGTCTCGTTCATGGCTCATTACTTCTTCCTAGCATCTTCTTATCTTCTCTAATAGTTCTGGTTGAAAAGACATTACACACAATACCTCTGTAAACATACTTGGGATACTGACCTCTATATCCAGCTTTTCAAATTCCTTGATCAATTCCTCGGATGAAATGATCATGTTTAACCTTTCTTTTCTGCTCAGCGCGTCTGCCACCACATTCACTTTTCCTGGATGATAGTTGATGGTACAGTCGTAGTCCTTGATCATTTCTAGCCATCTTCGTTGTCTCATGTTTAATTTCTTTTGGGTGAAAATATACTTCAAACTCTTGTGGTCTGTGTAGATCTCATACTTTTCCCCATAAAGATAGTGCCTCCAAATCTTCAATGCAAACACTATAGCTGCCAATTCAAGATCATGAGTTGGATACTTTTCTTCATGTGGTTTCAACTGTCTTGAAGCGTAGGCTATCACCTTGTCATGCTGCATCAAAACATATCCCAATCCTTTGTACGACGCGTCACTGTAGTTCACAAAATTTCCTTGATCATCCGGTAAGACTAGCACTGGTGAAGATACTAATCTATTCTTTAATTCTTGGAAACTTTCCTCGCACTTCTCGTCCCATTCAAATTTCTGATTCTTCCTGGTGAACTTTGTCACTGGCGTAGCTATCTTCGCAAAATCTTTCACGAATCTTCTATAGTAACCTGCCAATCCCATGAAACTTCTTACTTCCGTTGGTGTTTTTGAAAGGAATATGCCTAAGTCCAATCATGTATTAGGATTTAGGAATAACTTCCTATGTAATCTGTTTTGATTTCATTGATATTAATAAAAGACTTGTTTTGTTTTTATTACCGGCTCAATCTATTTAAGTGTTTAAATAAGATATACCATAGTTTATAGTAAAGCTTTTTATGGATTATGATGAGATCATAATAGTGAGACCTAAAAAGATGATAACTCTAAACTTAAATAGTTCCTGATCATAGGATTACTAACTGGTAATTAGTAATCCGCAAAGATCGGTACATACTATGCTTGCTTCATTATGAAGGATGTCTGTTCTCATAGACATTTGTGTGGTGACACTATAGCTAGTATGTAGGTGCTTATTATAGAATAAGTTTACTGAACATGACTCGCACAACTGAACAACTGATGGAGTTCACTCACGTGTCAGCAGTTGTTCATATAGTGATAGTTGTACAAGTATCCTTAGACTTGAGGTCATCATAGTCATCTTGTGTACACTGAACGCTGCTTTGGTTTAGTTCTTAGTCTCCAGGGACAATTATTAGGGCTCTACTGGGTATAAGAATTTGTACACGAAGATAGTGTATGATCAATAAAGGATCTACCCCTTCCAGTGAAGGAAGTGAATGTTCAAGGCTGATCCACTTATGCTAGTTCATGAATCTCTGGCCAGAGTAAATGAAATTAGAAAGGAGTTTCTAATTTGCATAGAACTAAGCATAGTAAATGGTAAGCAAGTGATTGAATTAGATAGGCTTGACACGAGATCCATGCCTTGTATTTAATCAGGACATTGTAGGGTAGAAGGAGTTTATTGTACGGTAACTATTCACTGAATAGGTTCTTGGTATTCTAAGCAGTGAATTCGTATTATCCGGATAGTCGCGATCTGCTGAGAAGTATCCCTCACGATGTAGAATAAATGTGATTAATTAATTAATCATATTTAATAAATTAGGGAATTTATATAAATAATGATAAAATAGTTTTATTATTATTTATTTCTACTACCGGCTTAATATTGAACCTACAGGGTCACACCATAAAAAGAGAATGATTTTAATGGTGGAGGAATTAATTAATAATGTCTAATAATTATTTATTTATGAAATAAATAATTAATTGGAAAATTTAATAATTGATTAAATGAGATTTAATTGATTATAAATTAATTAAGAAAAGTTCTTATTAATTAAAGGATTTAATTTTTGGAAATTAAATCAAGAGAGAGAATTATTTCTAAAGTGTTTAGAAAAAGGATTAATAATTAAAAGGTGTTTTGATTATTAATAAGAATAATAAATGGGTTAATAATAATAATATTTTATGGGAAAATTTCAGCTGAAAATTTTGCCTATAAATATACTATTGTAAACCCTATTTTTATTTTAACCCCAATTTTTAGAAAAACCTAATTCTCTCCACCTCATCCTCCTCCTTAACGTCATTTTCTTGGTGGATACCGGTGGAGTGCTTCACGTTTGAGGACAGCTGCTAAGGATCTCCGATCGTTATTTTTGGATCGCATATTAAAGGTTAGTAATCGATCCCTACATTTTTACCACGATTTATATGCTTTTATTTGGATTTTATATGTGTAAAAGTGTTTTACCATGCCTCCGCTGCGATTAAAATCCAACAATGGTATCAGAGCTTAGGTTGTATGCATATAGATCTGTGGTAAAAATTTCAGAATTTTATGTGCTTGTATGAATTAATTATGAATTTTACAAGTTATATCATGGATTAATTTTGTCTGATGAGAAATCGTTTCTTAGAATAATTTTGAATGTTGATCTGGGTTCTACAAGTGTTGTAGATCGTCTGGGTATTTTTTTTCATAATTTTATGATGTATAGATTTTTTATTATGAATTTTTGAAGTTCTTACAATTAAATTCGTAATTAAATAAACATATATATATATATATTATTTGTTAGTATGTATATATATATCTGTACTGCTGTTGTGTTGAATGCTGCTGCACGGAGAAAAAGCAAAGCAAGGAATAGAAGCTGCCAGGCACGCTGTTCGAGAAGAAGACAGATCAGGTGCGGTTGCTGCAGGCGCGTGTGGCGCACGCGCGTGCGGGGGGGTGTCGCGCATTCCGGGAATGCGTTACACCTTTTAATGTCTTAAAAGGGCTGTAACGCATCACCGGAATGTGTTACAGGGCTTGTAACGCGTCCCTGTAATGCGTTACAGCCCGACTGTCCACATTAAATTTGATTTTCTGGGAGTTTCGTAACTCCGTTTTGGGTGTGCAATATATCGTTGGATTCGTTTTTCCGAGACGGATCTAATGGTGTGATCAAATTTTAGTTTATATAAAATTTTTGAACTGTTTATATTTCCGAAAGTGTTTTAAAGCTGTTTTAACTGTTTTAATTGCTTTTAAATGCTTCATGTGATACATAGAGATGTATAATGCTTAGACCAATATGCTAGATGATATAACATGCCTACCTTGATGTTTATTCATGTTGATATATGTGATATATGCTTAGTTTATCATGCGATGATAGATTTAGGTGAACTTAAATGAACATAAGGCGTTTGTTAGCCAACCTAGTATAGTGAAATTGTTTCATAACCTTAATAACAATATTATGAATACAATCATGAGATTCTTGTGTTTGTGAAACACGTAATTGAATATAAATTTTCGATATGAGAGAAAGGATGATTCTGTCAACAACAGATTTCTATCTGTAAGAAAGGGTTATTAAGTGACGCCTCTTGACAATGCTCCACCCGATCTGGGAATCATCTGATTATTGATTATTGATTTGAAATATTTAATTTAAAAGGAAGAATCTCTTTATAATATGATTATGATTGTAACGTAATATAATCCCTCTAAAATTAAATAATATCAAGTAGTAATTGGCCAATGACACAACGGGCTTGTGTCGGTCATAGCCTTCCAACATGATAGAAAGTAGTTCTTATTTTTAAATCATTGTCGTTTCGTGCCACAGCCGAGGGCTTTGATTTCGAAATAAGAAATACTTGTCTATTACATAGAGATGGTTACATTGAATAAGAATCTAAAGGTCGTTACGTGCCACAGCCGTGGGCCTTTGGGGACTGATTCAATTGTACGGAATGTTGGGTTAGACTTGACTTAGAATATTGAGTTTTTCATGCCACAGCCGTGGCTCAATTATTCAAGAGGCTAAAGTTTGATTAGGGAATAACATTAGATGTAATTGATAAGAGTTGTCTGCCTATTGAACATTACATGGCGTTTCGTGCCACAGCCGGGGTTGTGTAATGGAATGTAGGATCCCTATTCCCACTAGCATTATGAATGCTTATTTTTTCATATAGGGGGTTGAATAAATTAGGTAAACTAGTGGGAGCCACTTATGAATAAAGACCCGATTCATATAGTGTTTTAAAATGAAATCGAATATTTGCTAAGTGTTGTTATGTGTTTATCATTTACTGATTTACAATATACATTATGTCTTCTGCACTATCACTCAGGAGCATACTGGATGCTCACAAATTGACTGGTCCTAATTATGCTGACTGGCTTCGAAACTTGAGAATTGTTCTCAGGATTGAGAAGCTGGAATACGTGATTGACTCACTAAGCCTACTCAACCTGCTAGTGATGCACATAACGATGAACATGTTATGTATCGTAAGTGGATAGATGATGCAAATGTTGCTGAATGCATCATGCTAGCTTCCATGAACATTGAGCTACAGAAGCAACATGAGCATATGGATGTTCACACTATCCTCATGCATCTATAAGAGTTGTATGATGTGGCGGGGAGGACAGCTCGATATGAGATATCGAAGGAGTTGTTCGGTTGTAGGATGTCTGAGGGATCATCTGTGAATGACCATGTACTTAAGATGATCAATTTGATTGAACGTCTTGGACAACTTGGTTTTACCATGGATGGGGAGCTAAGCCAAGACCTGGTCTTGCAATCGCTTCCGAGTTCGTTCTCGCAGTTTGTTGTGAACTTTCACATGAATAAGTTGGATGTCAGCCTGCCTGAACTGCACAACATGTTGAAGACTGCGGAATCGAATTTTCCCCCTAAGAAGAGTTCTGTTCTTCTAATTGGTGAAGGTTCCAATCCTAAGAAAAGGAAGAGGAACTCTTCCAAGAAGAAGAAAGTAGGTGAGAAAACGCCGGTTCCACCAAAAGCTGAAGACCCCAAGAGCAAAGTTGTTTGCTTTCACTGTAACAAGGTGGGGCACTGGAAGAGGAACTGCAAGGTTTACCTTGCAGAATTAAAGAAGAAGAAGGGTAGTGAGACTACCGCTTCTGATTCAGGTATGTTCATGATAGAAGTGAATATGTCATTAAATGAAATTTCTACTTGGGTATTAGATACCGCCTGTGGTTCTCAAATCTGCAATTTGTTGCAGGGACTAAGGAGAAGTAGGACTCTTGAGGAAGAGGAAGTGATTCTACTGATGGGAAATGGAGCAAGAGTTGCTGCTAAAGATATTGAATCATTTCATTTACATATGCCTACGGGCAAGACTATTATTTTAAATAATTGTTATTTTATTCCCTCGATTGTGAGGAATATTATTCCCATGTTAGACTTGGCTGGATTTTCATTTATTATTGAGAATAATGAATGTTCTATTCTTAGAGATAATATTCTTTATGGACGTGGTACTTTAAATAATGGTATGTAAAAATGTGACATAATTTACTTCAGAATTGAACAAACTAATAAAAGAAAAGGGATGATGAAAATCTCACTTCATTGTGGCACTGCAGTCTCCATTTAGTAGACATGGAAAAAGGACTGCAAATTTGCTAGGAATGGTACACACAGATGTATGTGGACCAATGTCTAAGCAAGCCATGGGTGGATTTTCATACTTCATTACTTTCATAGATGATAGATCTAGATTCGAATACGTGTTTGATGAAACACAAGTCTGAAGCCTTTGAAAAGTTCAAAGAGTATAAGTATGAAGTGGAGAAACAACCAAATATAGTATTATAACTCTTCGATCAGATCGAGGTGGTGAATACTTTAATGGAGTGTTTCTAGATTATCTCAAAGTAAATGGTATAGTCTCCCAGTGGACTACTCCAGATTGGTATCTGAAAGGAGAAATCGAACTTTGTTAGACATAGTTCAGTCCATGATGAGCTATGCGAATCTTCCAGTATTCCTATGGGGTTATGCATTGGAAACCTCAGCATATTTACTGAATAAGGTGCCTTTCAAATCTGTTCCTCAAACTCCGTATGAGATATGGAAAGAAAGGAAACCGAGTCTTAAACACGTTAAGATTTGGGGATGTCCAGCTTATGTAAAGTAAGTTGACCCAGATAAGCTGGAATATCGATCCGTAAAATGTAGTTTTGTGGGATATCCTAAAGAGACTTTAGGGTATTAATTTTACACCGATCATCGGGTGTTTGTCTCCAGACATGCTACCTTCTTGGAAAAGGAGTTTATCCTTGAAGGAAACTGTGGGAGCAAAATTGAACTTGATGAAGTTCAAGAAGCACAAACTACTACGGATCAAGTGGAAACACCTGTTCTGACTAAACAACCTTTTGTGGAACAACCCATTCATAGGTCAGGGAGAGTGTCTCGCCAACCTGAGAGGTAATATGGCCTTGTCATTGAGAATGACAATGAGTTGTCGGTCATTGATGATGACAACCCTGTGACCTATAATGAGGCTATGAGTAGTGTTGACTTAGAGAAATGGCATAGTACCATAAAATCCAGAATGGAATCTATGTATACGGTATACAAAAGATAGATTATAGTAGATGGCCAGGTAGAGACCTATAAGGCAAGGCTTGTGGCAAAAGGATTCAAACAAAGGCAATGGATTGACTTTGATGAAACCTTTTACCTGTAGCCCTGTTAAAATCAGTTCGGATTTTGCTTGCGATTGTCGCTTACTACGACTATGAGATCTGGAAAATAGCCAGATGGTTTTCTTTCCAAGAGAAAAGAAAACCTAGTGTGTAAGCTGCTGCGAACCATATGTGGTTTAAAGCAAGCTTCTCGAAAGATGGAACATTCGTTTTGATGAGACAATCAAAGAGTTTGATTTTATCAAAAACGTAGATGGACAATGCGTCTACAAAAGGGTTAGTGGGAGCGCGGTAACATTTCTTATTTTGTATTGAATTAGATTTGACACACATAACAACATAGCAGACCCACTCACAAAGCTACTTTATGAAAGTCACTTTGATCGTCATAAAGACAAGATGGGTATTAGATACCAGAGTGATTGGCTTTAGTACAAGTGGGAGATTGAAAGGAATATGTCCTAAGTCCAATCATGTATTAGGATTTAGGAATAACTTCCTGTGTAATCTGTTTTGATTTCATTGATATTAATAAAAGACTTGTTTTGTTTTTATTACGGGCTCTATCTATTTAAGTGTTTAAATAAGATATACCATAGTTTAGAGTAAAGCTTTTTATGGATTATGATGAGATCATAATAGTGAGACCTAAAAAGATGATAACTCTAAACTTAAATAGTTCCTGATCATAGGATTACTAACTGGTAATTAGTAATCCGCAAAGATCGGTACATACTATGCCTGCTTCATTATGAAGGATGTCTGTTCTCATAGACATTTGTGTGGTGGCACTATAGCTAGTATGTAGGTGCTTATTATAGAATAAGTTCATTGAACATGACTCGCACAGCTGAACAACTGATGGAGTTCACTCACATGTCAGCAGTTGTTCACATAGTGATAGTTGTACAAGTATCCTTAGACTTGAGGTCATCATAGTCATCTTGTGTACACTGAACTATGCTTTGGTTTAGTTCTTAGTCTCCAGGGACAATTATTAGGGCTCTACTGGGTATAGGAATTTGTACACGAAGATAGTGTATGATCAATAAAGGATCTACCCCTTCCAGTGAAGGAAGTGAATGTTCAAGGCTGATCCACTTATGCTAGTTCAGGAATCTCTGGCCAGAGTAAATGAAATTAGAAAGGAGTTTCTAATTTGCATAGAACTAAGCATAGTAAATGGTAAGCAAGTGATTGAATTAGATAGGCTTGACACGAGATCCATGCCTTGTATTTAATCAGGACATTGTAGGGTAGAAGGAGTTTATTGTATGGTAACTATTCACTGAATAGGTTCTTGGTATTCTAAGCAGTGAATTCGTATTATCCGGATAGTCGCGATATGCTGAGAAGTATCCCTCACGATGTAGAATAAATGTGATTAATTAATTAATCATATTTAATAAATTAGAGAATTTATATAAATAATGATAAAATAGTTTTATTATTATTTATTTCTACTACCGGCTTAATATTGAACCTACAGGGTCACACCATAAAAAGAGAATGATTTAATGGTGGAAGAATTAATTAATAATGGCTAATAATTATTTATTTATGAAATAAATAATTAATTGGAAAATTTAATAATTGATTAAATGAGATTTAATTGATTATAAATTAATTAAGAAAAGTTCTTAATATTATTAATTAAAGGATTTAATTTTTGGAAATTAAATCAAGAGAGAGAATTATTTCTAAAGTGTTTAGAAAAAGGATTAATAATTAAACGGTGTTTTAATTATTAATAAGAATAATAAATGGGTTAATAATAATAATATTTTATGGGAAAATTTCAGCTGAAAATTTTGCCTATAAATATACTATTATAAACTCTATTTTTATTATAACCCCAATTTTTAGAAAAACTTAATTCTCTCCACCTCCTCCTCCTCCTTAACGTCGTTTTCTTGGTGGATACCAGTGGAGTGCTTCACGTTTGAGGACAGCTGCTAAGGATCTCCGATCGTTGTTTTTGGATCACATATTAAAGGTTAGTAATGGATCGCTACGCTTTTACCACGATTTATATGCTTTTATTTGGATTTTATATGTGTAAAAGTGTTTTACCATGCCTCCGCTGCGATTAAAATCCAACAGTTTTTGGTCTCTCCCAGCTGATTATGGCTTCAATCTTTGCTGGATCCACTTCCACTCCTTTATTGCTAATCACGTGCCCAAAAAATCGTACTTCTTTTAACCAAAATTCACACTTGGAAAACTTTGCATACAATTTCTCCTATCACAGTATCTCCAGAACTATCCTCAAGTACTCTACGTGCTCCTCTTCTATTTTGGAATAGATCAAGATGTCATCTATGAACACGATCATGAATTTATCCAAATACTTCTTGAATACTCAATTCATCAGATCCATGAAAGTTGTTGGTGCGTTGGTTAATCCAAATGCCATCACTAGAAACTCATAATGCCCATATCTGGTTCTGAATGCGGTCTTCGGAATGTCTTCTGGCTTGATCTTTAGTTGATGATATCCAGACCTTAAATCTATCTTAGAAAACCATAAAGAGCCTTTCAATTGGTCAAACAAATTATCGATGCTCGGCAATGGGTACTTGTTCTTAATAATCAGCTTTTTCAGTTCTCGATAGTCAATACACAGTCGCATAGTCCCGTCCTTCTTCTTGACAAACAGTACTGGGGCGCCCCACGGGGATACACTGGGTCTTATAACTCCTTTCTCCAAAAGATCTTGTAACTGAGTTTCCAACTCTTTCATCTCCACTGGTGCCATCCGGTATGGAGCTTTAGAAACTGGTTATGTTCCGGGTGCTAGATCAATCGCAAACTCAATTTCTCTATCGGGAGGTAATCCTGGTAGATCATCTAGAAAGACATCTGGAAACTCATTGATGACTGAAATTGCTTCTAGTGCTGGAACTTCTTTGCTGGTGTCTATCACATGGGCCAAATACGCCTCACAATTCTGATACAATAACTTCTTCACTTGAGCTATTGTTAAGAACTTCTTCTCTTGCTTATTTCCTCGAAATACCACCTTTTTCTTACTACCCAGTGTTTGAAGTCTTACTTTCCTATTCTTACGATCAATCTGAGCGTTATTTTATGACAACCAATCCCTTCCTAAAATAATATCAAATTCTCCCAACTTAAAAGGTATCAAGTTGGCATGGAAATGATGTCCTCCTCTCTCAATATCACACTATGGGCACACTCCGTCGACAAAAACTTGATTCTTATTAGCTAACTCTATCATTAATGCTTGTCCTAACAACATAATTTCACAATACAGCTTATCAACAAAACCTTGAGAAATAAATGACCTTATAGCTCCGGAATCAAATAAAACTTTAGCATCTACGGAGTTGACTGGAAGCGTACCTGCAACCACGTCACAACTCTGAACAGCATCATGCATAGTCATATTGAGTGTCCTGGCCTTTGGATGATTCTTTGCCGGTGCCCCCTCAATCCTTGGCACACCCTGAGAGGATGGTCCTGTGATCTGTGGTATATTTGCACCTTGAGCTTGCTCTTTACAGTTGTTGGCGTAATGACCTGTCTTCCCGTATTGGAAACATGTAACTTCTGACATCTGATTGCGGCACTCATATGCATGATGTCCCTTCATATTGCACTTGTAACACACAGAATTAGCTTTGCAAATCCCAAAATGTTTTCTGCCACAAAATTTACAATCTGGCATTGGTGGACGATTGGGACTCTGCTGATTTGAATTATGAAAATGGTTGCCTTGTCCTTCATTTCCTGATTGTGGTCTCTTGAATTCCCCATTCCTATTACCCTGAAATCCTGGCCTTTTGTTGAAACGGCCCTGAAAATTACTTGGTTGCTGACCTCCTCCTGAGGTTCTATTTTCCTTTTCTTCCCATCCTTTCCTTTCTGAGGCATGTCACTCCTACTTTCAATCATCATTGCTTTCTGAACCACCACCACATATGAAGTCAACTCAAACATGGCCACCCTATTCTGAATCCAAAATTTTAATCCCTGTTCAAATCTTCTGGCTTTCTTTTCATCTGTGTCAACCTAATCCGGCACAAACCTCGCTAACTCAGTAAACTTAGCTTCATATTCAGCGACAGTAAGATCTCCCTGGGTTAGGTTCAAGAACTTAATCTCCATTTGGTTATTCATGTACGTCAGGAAATACTTCTCCATGAACAGCTCTATAAACCTTTCCCGAGTTATAAACTCACCTCCTTCCAATGCTCGCGTGGATTCCCACCAATAGTTCGCCTCACCCTTCAGAAAGTAGCTTGCAAACTTGGTCTTTTGTTCAATTCCTGCTCCGACCAATTCAAAAGCCTTTTCCATCTCCTTGAGCCATGCATTGACTTCCATGGGATCAACACTTCCCTTGAACTCAGGTGGCTTCACAGCTTGGAACTGTTTGAAAGTCACTGCAGGTGGTACTGCTGCTTGCTGCTGCTTGCTGCTGCTGTTGTTGTTGCTGTTGTTGTTGCTGCTGCTGCATCAGTCCCAGCATCTGGACAATCGCTGGATCCATCCGACTCTCGGTACGATCCTCTCCTGAATTATTCCTTCTCTTTGGTGCCATTATTCTGGTAAGAAAAAAAGCTACTTATATAATAATCTGTCATGCATTGTGTCAAATATGTAACAATTCCTTAGCATATCGAAATTCTCAAACATTATCTCTTCTCATAATATCATAAACTCGCTACCATATTAACACAAGCGACATGATTATCACATAATCCTGCTTATTATCTTGAGAATAACAACACAAAGAAATTTACTAAGAATTATCCAAACCTTTTAAATCCTTGCTCGAAATCTCAAATAAACCAACAAACAATGGTTAGGGTTGCAACACAACCTTCCAACCTCTCTTCCAACACTTCTTACCATTCTCAAAACAAACAAAATAGCAGGGCAATAACACAAAGGCCCAAGGCTAAACACAATAACCTAAATTTAACCTTATAAGAGCTAAACTACACGTGCTTATCTTATGTGATCTTCCTATGATTCACCTATGACAATCCTAAGACTGTTTTAGTGACCATAACCTGTAGCTCTGATGCCAACCTGTGACACCCTCCAAACCCGGGGTCTAGATTTGGGGGTCACTAGCCAATAAACTATAATAAAATAATCACAGCGGAATAATATAATAAATATGACCCCTTGCATGCACTGGATCGATCACAGGTTATAGTATGAAACATGCACTAAAATAAGCCAAGTGTTATTACAAACCATAAGTCTAATTAGTTTTATAACTTATTCAAATTTTATTACAAACCTTTATACTATTCAAGCATCCCAAACTATCTACCTGGAAAACACACCAAACTATTTACAAGCACTTGACCTCTAATCAAACCTGGAATTCAAGCCTGCTCCGGTTTAGCTGAAAGATTAGACTAATAAACAGGTATGAGCGAAGAGATGCTCAACAAGTAATATAAAGTTTGTAAGTGAACAACAATAATAATATCTGAGTAAAAGTCAAAGCTGATATAAACTATAAAGTTTAAGCGATAATTTAATCAAGTACAATTATGCACTATGCTGTTCCTGATGATCAGTCACGAAACGGCACCGGTATCCCGCAGCCATATCGTAAATATAGGTATCGATATCCCGCAGCCATACCGTACCTATTGGATATCCATAAAAAGGCATATACTCGCATAGCAAGATATTACACTTTCCTATAATATCTCACGTTGGACCGGTGCCTCGGCCTCTTACGCTAACCAATAATCAATTCACAAAATAAATTTTGATTAAAAGAGTCGGATCAATGACATCCTTATCCATTCAACTCCCCATGTCACATGGTCCGGAGTTATCTCAACAACTGATGGCGAAATAACTAGAACAATTAGTTATTCGTTAATCTCAATTCAAAGTTTCACTGTATAGAGTATATCTAGATAGTATATTTATTCACTATCTATCAAATCAAATGATTGGTTCTAGCAGAGTGATTGCTAGAATAAGAGAATGTCAATAAATATAGGAGTATTGATATTCAATGTGCTATCAGAGTATTTATAAACAGTTCTTATATTTTGAATATGTAAAATAACAAGCTATTCTGAATTTAGAATAGGGGAGAATACTTTCCTGGTATGCTCAATAACTTTATAATAGAACCCTGGCTTATAACTGCTGGCTACCAACTCCGTCTAGTACTTGACTGCACTCCCTGCTACTCGATTCTATAAACAAAAGGACTATCTTAACTAACAGAACCAAACTCAATCGACGTAATTATACATCTTGACATCTACCCGATCGTTTATATCTAAGCATGGCCTTTTAATACTGTAAACAGATAGCATGCATATCATATAGCACGTAATCATATCATTCATATATCATGTAACCACATATTTCATGTAACATATGAGTCAGATCGTAAAAAGGTTTGTTTTAGTACGTTCAAAATTAAAATGAAGTCAATAATAATGTTCACCGATCCGATACTAACTCAAAAGGACTAACAAATCAAATGTCAGTGCAATACAAAATAAATTAGGACTTAAAAGTATTTTTATTGGAAGCATAATGTTTTTCTAAGTCTATACGCATTTGTTTCGTATTAAACGGACGAACGGTTTAATTATTACGAATAAAATAAGAAATAAATAGAATTAAATCAATTAATAATAATATTAATTGATTTTTAAATACCAAAATATAATTTTTTTAAAAGCTTAAAAATAATTTTTAGGAATTATTTGAATTAATTATAAATAATTTACATTTATTTAACTATTTATAAAAGAAATTAATTGATTATATGATTTTAATCAATTAATTAAAGGGTGAAAAACCAAAATACCCACCATTTAGGGAGATTTGCCCAAAATTCCCACCGGCGGGAAAACCGCCCAAAATACCCACTAAATACGCATTACCATCATGCGTATTCTATTTTTAAAAAAAATACAAAGAATACGCATGTGAGACATGCGTATTCACTCAGAGAATACGCATGTCTCTATTTTTTTTGAAAAAATAGAATACGCATCTGTAACATGCATATTTAGTGGGTATTTTGGGCTGTTTTCCCGCCGGTGGGTATTTTGGGCACTTGAAGCTGGAAAGTGGTGTATTTTGGGCATTCTTTCTTAATTAAACTCATAAATAATTAAATAGAATTAATTATAAATAATTAAATCAAATTAGATTTTTGAAAAAAATAAAAGAAAATAATTTTAGGAATTTAAAATAATTATTAACTGATTTTTAGAATTAAATAAATTGATTTTTGAAAATAAGAAAAATGATTTTAATAAAAAGTAAAAAAGAAGAAGAAAAATCAGAAACGTTTCTTGGACCTGGGTCGTCCCCTCCAGTGAATCAAACAGCGGCCTTTGTGGTAGGGGAACGGCCGGAACCTTAAGAGCATTCGACGGAAACTGGAAACAATTCCAGAATCCGGCGAAGCCTCACGAAAATCCGGCACCGCCCAGCAACCACACCACAACTCCAAAACATAGCCAAAATCGATGGGTTTTAATCCCAATCGATTCCAATCTTTCCCGGGAACTCAATTTCAACCGTATTAACCTCCAACCTCAATCCGAAAAACAACTCCGATTAAATTCGAACATTTTCCGGCGAACCAAATCGGAAAACCCGATTATAACCAAATTAACACCAAAACTTGAGTTCTCGGTATCAAAACGAAGCCCAGAAGAATTAAAAACTAACCCAATCATCAAACATAACTAAGAACATGACTATAATCAAGAAAATCAATTTGAAAAATCCACAAAAACGTAGAATTCGACTTTAACATTCTGGGAATCAAACAACACAAATTTATAATTAAATCGACTGGAAATCATCCTCTAAAGCTATTTGTAACATCAAAATCAATCAAAAATCAATACAAAATTTTAAAAATGATAAAATATAAAATTAATGTAAAAAATTCCCCAAAAATTGTGAATAATTCGAAAATACAAAAATAAAGGGTATTTGAAATACGAATAATTTTATAAAAATAAAAACACGGGTTTTGTGGGGTTTGACGTCCCGGTGGGGTCCCGGTCCGTTGGTTTTTGAAAAACAAACGATACAGAAATTAATAGAAATACCCGAATACGCATAAAATACATTCCATTGCATATAAATGAGATAAAACAGGTACATTGATAAAGACGTACTTAAATACGGGTCCAAATTACAGACTGATTCATATAATTGCAGTTTAAACGCATTTTAATCAATCAAAAATTTTTCGGGTTCGCATGGAAACACACATAACAGTTATAACATCTAATATCATAACAATAATCACTTTAAATTTTTAAAATACATAATATTTATTTATGTAACACATAATTTTCCCGGATATTACACCCTCAGTTGCTGTCACCATGACTGGATGATTCTGATCTGTTTGTAGTGGTTCTTGATTGGGTTTCTGAATGATTATCATGATCATTGTTTCCACCATTATCACCACTTGCTCATGAATCAGCATTGCCATGTACTATAGGCACAAATCTAGAAATCTCAGGTTCTATTATATCAAAAGGATCATTTGATAAATTTTCAAATTCCAGAGATTCAGAATCCTTTTCTCTTTGTAGTCTTGACAACTTTGTGTCGTCGAATGTTACACTAAGGCTTTCAATAACCTTCTGATCAATAATCATATAAACCCTATAAGCTTTAGATTCCAGAGAATAGCCAAGAAATATGCCTTCTTCTGCTTTAGCATCAAACTTTCCTAGATGTTCATTTCCTTCCTTCAGCACAAAACATTTAGCATCAAACACATGAAAGTATTTCAATGTAGGTTTCTTGTCAGCCATTATCTCATAAGGAGTCTTATCATGATCTTTATTAACCAGGGTACGATTTTGAGTGTAACATGCTGTGTTGACAGCTTCAGCCCAGAAGTAGGTAGGAAGTCTTGATTCACTTAGCACAGTCCTTGCTACTTCAACCATGGTACGATTCTTCCTTTCTACTACCCCATTTTGTTGTGGAGTCCTTGGAGCTGAATATTGTCTCGAAATACCTTTCTCTGTACAAAATTCATTTAGAAATGTATTCTTAAATTATGTCTCATTATCTGATCTGATCTTTCTAATAGGTAATTTCGCTTCCATCTCAATCTTCTTTATATGATCCACTATCAGCTAAAACATATCCTTGGATTTTAAAAACAACACGCATGTGTATTTGGAGAAGTCATCGACCATCACTAAAGCGTATATTTTCCTTGATAGTGACAATACGTTCACTAGACCAAATAAATCCATGTGAATCAACTGAAGAGGTTCAGTTATACTTGTCATTTCCTTGCTTCTATGTGATGCTTTCTTTGATTTACCTTTTTCACATGCTTCACAGAGTCCTTCTTGACAGAATTCAATCTGTGGTAGTCCTCTCACTAGCTCTCTCTTGATCAGAGAGTTCATTGTCTTGAAGTTCAAGTACGAGAGCTTCTTGTGCCATAGCCAACTTAGTTCTGATGAAGCTTCGCTATAGAAACATCTGATTACTCCATCACAGGTAGACTTCAAGTCAGCTACGTACAGATTACCTTTCCTTACTCCCTGTAAGGCAAGCTTCTCATCTTTCCTGTGAGTGATCAAACATCTTTCTGTTCTAAAATCAACATTGTATCCCTGTCACAAAACTTACTTATGCTCAGAAGATTATGCTTTAGTCCTTCCACAAGAGAGATGTTTTCAATAATGACATTGCCAATTTTCAAATTAACATATCCCTTAGTAAATCATTTGTTGTCTTCTCCAAAGGTAACTATAGGGCCAGCTTTCTCAACCCCTCCTCTGAGCAGGGACTTTTCTCCTGTCATGTGCCTAGAGCATCCACTGTCCAGAATCCACTTGATCTTTTCCTTTCTCACCTTACCCTGCAAACACAGATTGATTAAGAAGACTTTGGTACCCAAGCTTTCTTGGGTACTGAAGGTTTAGGGGTAGAAACAGTATCAACAAATGAAACCTTAACAGGCTTAGTTTTCACTTTGACTGAATCTGACTCCTCAGTGCTAGTCTTATCAGAGATGTTAGACTTAGAGACATGAGGTACTACAGTCTTAGCCTGTGTGTGCTCATTACCCATGCTTGTCTTAGTGTTAGTGCAAGTGCTAGCAGTTGCATGATAAGATTTAAAATATTCAGACATGGTAACAAATGCACATGGCATACATCCAACTACACCACAAGGTTCATGAAAACTAGGCATGTTAGGCATTGCAAGCATTCTGAAAGGTACAATAGATTCTACTTTATCTTTAGTGCATGTATGTGTAAGGTGTGCATAAAAATTGTAATTATTACAAAGCTTCCTAGATGCAGATGAGGAAGATGAAAAATCAGATTTCTTATTAACACCTACCTTGCCATTCATGTTCTTCTTAGTCATAACCTTAGCACTCTCACCAATCTTAGGGTTGACTATTGGTTCTGGTTTCTTAAGTGTATCAGGTTCCTTTCTTTCCACCTTAATACCTAGGTCAGTTATGGGTTTGGCTTTACTAACTGGAGCCTTATGAGTCTTAGGGGATTCCTCTACCTTCTCTGTGGTGCCCTCCAAACCCGGGTCAGAAGTTTGGGGTCCACAACACATACACAATATATAAACCTGTATATGAAATATTATTTGCAATGACCCTGCTTTACATAACCACGGATCGCAACAGGTTTAAGTATGAAAACAAGTCACAACCTTAACTTTTGTTACAATGTACCAAATCCCAACTAATTTAACTTACAACTGATAATGAAATTATTCTTACAATCTTACTATCTCACTACCGTAGTAAGCTCCTGCTAGCTCGATCCAACTCAGTCTGGAATCGTAGCTCGTACATTGAACTGGGAAACCTCGCTATCAACCATATCCTTCTTAACTATAGAATACATAAAAAGAATCGCAAGGGTGAGCTAACTAGCTCAGCAAGTCACAATAACAATAACTGAGGGTAATCAATGATTAAACGAGATGATTCAAAGGAATTGAGATTCTTGTTAAACAATTATTAGAATTGGATATTCATTTTAAATTTTAAAACCAAGGTTAGGCTGCTGATCAGTCACGCACTAACCCCGAGCAAGGCACACAGCTCTGCTCTATGAACTAGATCCAAGGCACACATTGGCCTAATTCGACCAAGAATCTAGTCTGACCACGAATCTGGTCCACATAAAGAAAACTATCCAAATCTAAAGCAGTTCAATATGATAAACAATATAACCCAATAAAACAAGATCATAATTAATAGTAATAAAACATTTGTATAAGAGCATGGTGAAAATTCCTGGGTACCGTGAGGGTATGTCAAAGTATATAAAAGAAATGGCCTTCACCCTATAGGGGAATCGGTTATTGGAGGAACAATGATTTTATAAGGTTTAGTTCTTTGATGTCACAAGGTATGGTTGAGTATAAAAGTTTCTGTATGTTTAAACAATTCTGTTCCAGTGTTTGGTAGATGATGTGTATATATTTGTGGAGTAGTATCGTATTTTTGTGGTTTAGTATCTGGTAAACCAGCAAGAAATGGTTCACAAAGAATAAGGCTTACGGCTCAAAGATCAAATGATGTGGCTCAGGTTCAAGGCTGAAGGATTCAAAATATTTACAATATAAAACAGAGCTATTTTGAATACTTAACAATATGTTACGGGAAAAATTATAAATTGATAGGGAATAAATAAATCATGATTACATAATTAGGTATTACATTAATTACACATGATTTGGGCTACAAGGCCCAATAAGAAGATATCTGACATTCAGACCAAAAAGGTTAACACATTGATCAGGCCTGATGGACCAGATCAGGCCTGATGGAACAAAGGAGGCCCAAAATTCTGAATATTAATTAATTTTGTAATTAATTAATAAGGGGAAAATCAGCTATCAAAAAGAGTCCCGATAAGGACATAAATCCTAGTGGATTGGCCTCCAAGGGACCTAGAAGGATAAGGAATCAGTTTCCTACCACTTAGGACTCCAAAGTCCATTCTAATTTGAGACTTGACCACCAAGTCTCCTACACCAAGTCCAATTCAAGGACTCCTGACATCTATATAAGGGGCCTCACCCCACAAATCAGAACTACATTTTTTGACTTGATCCTTGGCAATCAGCAAGGCACGTAGGCATCTTGTTAAGGCAGATTGAGTCACGAAACACAAGAGCAGTCAAATCGAGCCTCGAAGCTCACGTTCCTTAGTAATAAAAATAGCAATTATATACCTTAGTTTTTAATCCATAACATTTGGCGTCGTCTGTGGGAAGGCACAACAACAACCATGGCGAGAACTCGGAGAAAAATTAGAGCCATTGAAGGAGGAACACCAGCAGAGACAACCCAAGTGATTTCGTCAACCGTGGAGGTACCTCCTCATTCAACTTATGCAGCCACCCAAGGAGAAGCCCTGATATGGGCAACTGAACCTCAGCCACAAGGGACGATTCCCTCGGCTACTTATGGTACGAATCCCCAAATTTAACAACTACTTGCACCTGTGAATTCTCGACCCATTGGGTATGAGTATTCAACTGTTATGACTATTAACCCCCATATGGGATGCCCCTTTACCCCGAGGTTGGAGGAAGTGGACATGCTGGGCGGAGTGAAGCACGAGGGCGATCGCCCCCCTATATACAAGGTTTGGCTCCTATCCCTGAGGATCAAGAATTTTCTGGTCCTTACACTGAGAGAGACTCTGAATCTTCAGATGATGAAGTGGCCCCAAGAAGGAGGCGTGCTAGCAAAGAGCCGATGGCTGATGGTCGTCAACGTCCTAGGAGCACCCAAGGGACAAATTCCCAAGAAGTGCAGGAAAGGATCAGGGCTCATGAGGCTGAGATTCAAAGGCTGAAGCGCGAGTTGAAGGTGCACCAGAACACCAGACCCCCACTACCTCCAAGGGGGAGGAATCCTCCCCCTATAATAGACCTGGATGGTCCAACACAGAGAAGGTCTGTTGTCCCAAGGGCTGATCCAAGCAATCTTCTTCCCCTTGGAGATCCTGATGATCCTACCCCACCATTCACTGAAGAAATAATGAATGCCCATATCTCAAGGAAGTTCAAGATGCCCACTATCAAAACTTATAATGGCACTGAAGATCCCGCCAATTATGTCAGGACATTCTCTAATGCACTGTTGCTACAGCCCGTGAATGATGCTATTAAGTGTCGGGCATTTCGTCAAACCATGTCGGGTATGGCTCAAAGATGGTATAGTCGTCTGCCCCCAAACTCTATTGGGTCCTTCAAAGAATTAAGTCAGGCTTTTATTAAGCAGTTCATCAGTGGGAGAGTGCATGAGAAAAGTTCAGCATCTCATATGAGCATTGTGTAGGGAGCAAAGGAATCCTTAAGAGACTACCTGAATCGTTTCACGAAGGAAGCTTTAAAGTCCCGGACCTTGATGACAAGGTAGCCATGATAGCACTGCAATAGGGAACTAGGGATGAGTTTTTCAAGACGTGCTTGGCCAAACGCCCCCCTGAAAGCATGTTGCAGCTCCAAGATAGGGCATGGAAGTACATCATGGTGGAAGAGAGTATGAGGAAGACAGTCGTGAGCAACGAGCCCGCTGGAGGCAAGAAGCGGAAGACCGATCTGGAATACATCGCTAAGGATAAGTATCCCAGAACTGAGCAAAACCCTGACTCAACTCCGAAGAGAGGAGGACCTGGACAAAAAATCACTGAGTATGCTAAGCTGAATGCTCAAAGGAGCCAAATTTTTATAGAAATCGAGAAAGATCGAGATATTCGTTGGCCTAAGCCCTTGAAGGCCGATCCTGCCAAGCTAGATAAGAGCAAGTATTGTAGATTTCACAAGGATGTTGGTCTTGACACCGATGAGTGTAGGCAACTGAAAGATGAAATTGAGTTCCTTATTAGAAAAGAGAGATTGAACAAGTACACTGGAGATGGAGAAGACATGAGCAACAATGTGAGAAAAAACTTTGACGATCGAAGAAGAGATCAAGAAGATCAGGGGAGAAATCCCCAACCTAGGGCACCGGTGATAAATACAATCTTCAGAGGGCCGCGACCCCGAGGGACTGTGATAAACACAATTTTTGGAGGACCAACTGCTGCTGGATTATCTAAGAACTCTAGGAAAGCGTATGCCCGAGAAGTTATGCATATTGTTGGGGAAGCCCCGAAGAGGGCCAAGACAGGAGTAACAATGTCTTTTGATGATTCTGATCTGGAGGGTGTGAAATTTCCCCATGATGACCCGCTGGTCATAACCCCGATAATAGGAAATAGCCCGGTGAGGAGGGTCCTTGTGGATAATGGTGCTTCAGTGGATATCTTGCTCCATGACACCTTTTTAAGGATGGGATATAATGACTCCCAACTGACCCCAACCGATATGCCGATATATGGATTTGCGGGAGTGGAGTGCCCCGTGGAAGGGATAATCAAGTTACCAACAACCATAGGACAAGAACCAAGGCAAGCAACTCAAATGTTGGACTTTATGGTGGTCAAGGCTAGTTCGACATACAACGCTATCATGGGAAGAACAGGGATACACGCCTTCAAGGCAGTCCCTTCTTCCTACCATTCAGCTATGAAATTTCCCACCTGGGATGGGATCGGAGAAGAGAGAGGAGATCAAAAAATGGCTAGGAGTTGTTATGTGGCCTCTTTGATGGCAGATGGTGTTGGGGGGCAGGTTCTTCCTATTGAAGATCTGGATATCCGAGAGAATGATGAGAAAAGAGGAAAGCCAGCAGAAGACTTGGTTTCGATTTCTTTAGTCCCCGAGGATCCCGAGAGGGTGACTTTCATCGGAGCCACACTCGAGGAGCCCCTTAGAGGGAAGTTGGTGAAATTTTTGCAAGAAAATAGTGACATGTTTGCATGGTCAAAAGTTGATATGCCAGGCATAGACCCGGAACTGATTACTCACAAGCTGAATGTGGATCCAAATCGGAAGACAGTGAAGCAAAAGAAAAGAAGTTTTGCTCCATAAAGGCAAGAAGCTATAAAACAGGAATTAGAGATGCTCTTAGAAGCTGGTTTCATTGAGGAGATTCAATTTCCGGAATGGTTAGCAAACCCTGTAATGGTGAAAAGGCCAATGAAAAATGGAGGATGTGTGTGGACTTCACTGATCTGAACGATGCCTGTCCTAAGGACTGTTTCCTATTACCAAGTATTGATACTTTAATAGATGCCACTGTTGGGCATGAGATGCTGAGGTTCATGGATGGATTTAGTGGATACAATCAGATCAAGATGCACAAAGATGACATTCCAAAGGTATCATTCATCATTGACTATGGTGTTTATTATTATCTTGTTATGGCATTTGGTCTCAAGAATGCAGGAGCCACCTATCAAAGGTTGGTAAATAAAAATTTTAAGGATCTTATTAGCAAGACTATGGAAGTCTATGTTGATGACATGTTAGTCAAGAGTCTAGTAAAGACTGATCATATAACCCATTTGAGGGAAGCTTTCGAGGTCCTGAGGTACCACAAGATGATGTTAAATCCTACGAAGTGTGCTTTCGGAGTAGGATCTGGAAATTTTTTGCGATTGATGGTCTCCAAGAGAGGGATCGAGGCCAACCCCGATAAAATAAAGGCAATCCTAGACATGGAGCCACCAAAAACTATCAAAGATTTTCAAAAGCTCACTGGAAGGGTTGCTGCTTGGGACAATTCGTCTCCAAATCTGGGGATAAGTGTTTGTCATATTTCAAGTCATTAAAGAAGGTTAAAGATTTTGTATGGATTGAGGAAATCCGGAAGGCATTCGAGGAGTTAAAGAAATATATGGCTCAGGCCCCGTTGCTGGCCAAGCCAGCTTTGAATGAAGTTTTATACTTATATTTGGCCGTCTCAGAGAGTGCCTTAAGCGCTGTATTGGTTAAGGAGGAACTGAAAATCCAGAAACTTGTATACTATGTCAGTAAAATTTTGCATGGAGCTGAGTTAAATTATTCGACTATTGAGAAGTTTGCTTTAGCCTTGGTAATGGCTTCGAGAAAGCTACGTCCTTACTTCCAGGCTAATAAAATTGAGGTGCTAACAAATCAGCCCCTGAGAAATATTATTCACAGTCCCAAGGCTAGTAGGAGGTTGATCAAGTGGGCAATAGAGCTGGGAGAATTCAACATCAAGTACAAGCCACGAACGGAAATAAAAGCCTAGGCATTGGTTGACTTCGTGGTGGAATGTACTATACCCAACCAAGAAGTCGGGGGGCAGGAAGATACCATACCCGATCAAGAAGTCGGGGGCAAAAAGATATCATACCTCAAGATAAGGAAGTTAAAAAGGAGAAGGAATATTGGGTCCTCTATTTTGATGGAACATCAAAAACAAATTCAAGTGGAGCAGGATTGATTTTGCAAAGCCCTGATGAGTTCTTGATTGAGTATGCCATGAAGTTAGACTTCTCGACCACGAATAATGAGGCAGAATATGAAGCTCTGATAGCTGGTCTTGGCCTAGCAGGGACACTTAGAGTCAAGAACTTAAAAGTCTGTGGAGACTCGAAGCTGGTAATATCCCAGGTAAAGGGAGAGTTCGAGGCAAGGGATGATACGATGGCTAAGTATGTCCGCCTAGTAAGGGCTGTGATGACCCAATTCGATGAATGCCATGTTGAGCACATTCCAAGGGAGGAAAATGCTATGGCAGATGCATTGTCTAAGTTTGCTTCATCTGAGATAGAGGAAAGTTCAGGAAGTGTATACTTCCGCGTTCTGAAGACACGGAGCATTGATGTTAAGTTTGTAGCTCCTATAGGTCTGGGGACATCATGGATAGATCCCATCAAGGCCCATATTCAAACCGGCTGGTTGCCAAACGATGCTACTGAAGCACAGAAGTTAGCTGTTCGGGCATTAAGATACTCCCTGATAGATGGGATTTTATATAAAAGATCTTATGTGGTTCCTTACTTAAGATGTCTCTGGCCCAATGAGGCACGCTTGGCTCTTAAAGAAGTACATGAAGGTATCTATGGACAACACTTTGGGGGAAAAGCACTAGCTCATAGGATAACTTGTTTAGGCTTCTATTGGCCAGAAATGATGGCTGATGCCAAAGAGTATGTGAAAAAGTGTGACCGTTGTCAGAAGCATGCACCTGTCGTTAGATAACCCCCCGAGATGCTGACCTCCATCAACTCACCTATCCCCTTTACTATGTGGGGAATGGATATACTTGGGCCTTTCTCCATGGCCACGGGACAAAGGAAGTTCTTGATTGTAGCCATTGATTATTTTACTAAGTGGATTGAAGCCAAACCCTTGGCCAAAATCACAACTAAGCAGGTTGCACAATTCTTGTGGGAAAATATCATATACCAGTATGGAATTCCTCGCATCCTAGTCACTGACAATGGAATATGGTTCAACAATGAGGAATTCAAGAAGTATTGTGAGGAGAATGAAATAAAATTACAATTCACCTCTATGGCTCATCCGCAAGCCAATGGGCAAGCGGAAGTGCAAATCGGATAATCCTGGATGGACTAAAGAAGAGGATCGAGAAGTCGAGGAATAATTGGGTGGATGAGATACTCCCAATACTATGGGCCTATAGGACTACCTGTAGGGTGACGACCAGTGCAACTTCCTTCATGTTAGCATATGGGGCAGAAGCAGTTGTTCCTGTAGAAATATCACATTCCTCCCCCAGGATTCAAGCTTTCAATGCTGAGGAAAATGAGGAAGGGCAAAGGTTAGCCCTGGATCTAATTGATGAAGTACGAGATAAGGCACATGTGAAGATAGTGGAATATCAGAAAAAGGCTTCATTCTACTACAACCTAAAGGTAAAGAAAGGTTCTTCAAATAAGGTGACTTAGTCTTGAGGAAGGTGGAAGCTTCTGGTGTAGGGCAGAAAGGGAAACTTGCCCCAAATTGGGAAGGGCCGTACAAGTTAAGAGCATTCAGGGTAGAGGGACCTACAAGCTGGAGACTATTGATGGTTTTGAAGTCCCGAGAACTTGTCATGCCCAAAACCTGAAGGTTTACTATGTATAAGACAATTAAAGCTAGATTCTCACTTATCGGAATGACGAGTAGGTTTAAAAGCACCTTGAAGCTTTGTTTGCTTAAGATCTTTATATATTCGATATAGGATATGTTTACTTTTATCAGGGTTGAACCCATCTCATGTAAGTTATCGAGAATACTAAGTTATAATAAAAAGCGTTCGGCTTAATCTAGCATATTAGATTGATGCATTGTGAAGGATATAACCAAATTATAAACTTGAGTTTGAAAACTCGGAAAAAACACGACAATACTTGGACAATACAAATAAAATTAGTAAAGGTCAATTATAAAGTTCGTTATTGTCTAAAAAGAAAAATACATAATAATGCAAAGAACTTAGGCCTTAGAAGGCTCAGATTCTTCAGAACCACTATCCGAAGTCTCCTCGGACGTCTCTTCAGTCGGTCCCTCGGAAGTCTCCTTGGAACTCTCCGCAGAGGTTTCCTTAGAACTATCCTCGGACGCTTTGGATGCCATAGGGGATGCTGATTTTGGAGGCTCTTCTATCCTGGCCTTCTTTATAATAGGCTCGGTCTCCTCCTCAGAAGAAGATTCCTCCTCTTCAGAGCGGGATTCAGGCACCTTCCTTTTTTGGCCTTGGCCCTGGCTTCCTGATGGCGCTCTAATCGAGGACACTGAAAGGCCATCCTTAATCAGATCGACGAGTTTATCTGTAATGCCCCCAAGTGATGGGACTTGCACAGGGAAAGGAAAGGAAGATTGTTCAAGGACCTCAGGAAACTCGTTCTGGATAGCCTCTACAGCAGCGTCCGAGCCTTCCTTATAACTGACTGGATGGAGGAGGGCATCGTGCTCTACCATTAAATCCTTGAATTCTTGAGTATCCATTCAGCCGTCAAAGGCTTTGTCTTTTTTAGCCTTGAGAATAACAATCTCAGCCCTGGCCGTTTCAAGATCAGAGGTTCAGGAGGCAAGTTGGGCTTCAAGAGCCTCTATACGCTGGTTAGCCTCCTCCAGCTTCTTGTTTGTGTCTTCCAGACCAACTTTTGCCTTGGCTTGGTGAATTGCCCCTTGAAAGTGGACGTTCGCCTACAAGAGACAAAGAGAATGTAAGAAACAAGAAAAATTATGACAGGAAGCTATAGATATCAAAAGAAAAATGCATTCCGTAGCCAAGGCCTATGCTCTGAAAAGCTCGTTAGCCTCCAAGTCCTATTGAAGGACAAGATCATGATAATCCACATAAGAAATGGAATGCATAAACCATTCCTTGGCAAGCGCTGTGTTGCCAACAATCGAATCCTTTCCCTGGATTCCCCAAGCGGGTTGGAAGAAAGCCCCTGGTTTTTGTTTTATACGTAAAGGTTGGCTGGGGGCTTCCTCCTCTGTTCCTTAGCCTGGAGAAGGAACTCCGGGAAGCGATCCCCGAGGCGCGGGTCTTTGAAGACCTTCCCGGCGCGTTTCATCCTGGTCGTTTCCAGGTCTTTAAGCTTTGTAGCCTCTTCAATCTTCCCAGCAACTGCAACGAATAAGATAAGTGGATTGAGAAATTAGCAAAGTAAAATGTAGGAGGAATGAAGACAACTAGAGAAGGAAGGAAACATATTTTTTTAGGAACGGGAGAAAGGCCACATTCTACAAGAATGGTCTCCCTGATAAGATCCCAAGAGTGGGAAGTCCCATTATCTTGAGTAAGGAGGTTGAAGGGTCTAGTATCCTCCTTAGATAAAAATATATCATTCGGACTCCCGTCCACAGCTAGCCCAAAAGATGAACGAAAGAGGGTACCCCAATCGCCTCCCTCCCAAAGGACGTACAGAAAATCCTTCTTCTACCCCAAGTTGTTGTCGGGGATGGACTTTCCATTCACTATATGGGGAATGTGGGGCGTTGGTTCAAAGAAACCCACCCCGGATTCTTATCGGGGCTGTTCTTGAACTGAAAGATCTTTTTGAACATAGCAACCGAGGTAGGGACGTTGTGCTTGGCGTATTGCGACAAGTAGCAAAGAATCAACCTCCAAGAGTTTGGAGGGAGTTGGCAAGGAATGATGCCCATATCGGCTAGCAGAACAGGGATAAATGGGTGAAAGGGGAGTCTGATACATGCCCTTAGAATGTCCCTGTAGATGCATAGAGCATCTTTCTTCCATTGACAGGCCCTGTCGGCCGGACCCGCAAGAACTAACTTGAAGGGTTCCTTGATTTTGAAACAAGTACTCAACTTGTCCCGCTCCTTTGGATCTCGGAAGATACTGATGTGGTCATGCGCGTCCAGATGCGCGTCAGACGGGTAGTCATCCCTTCGGGTGTTGATCATATCAATCAAGGAACTGTACCTTGATCGAATGGGGAACTCATTAGACTTTTTGGCCACGTTCATCTTGGCCAAACGAGTCATTTTCTTATCAGCCATCTAAAAAAAGGGCGCAAAAGAAGGCAATTTTAAAACACAAGCTATGCAAAACCAAGCAAAAGAAAAGAAGGGAGAAAGGTATTTTACCTGAAGTAATGCTGCAAAAAGGGACCGGCTTGCTAAGTGAAGGTTTTGGGGCTCAAAAACTCCGACCTACAATTATTTCTCTGAGATCTTTAGGAGAAGAAAAGAGAAAGGGAATTCAGAAATAAGAAAGTGAGAAATGAGCGACCCTAGTTACTCCTATATATAGGCGGAAAAGGGAAGATGAAAAGGCAGAAAAGTCCATTAAGGTGAAAGCCCAAAGAAAAAGCCCAAATTCTAGAATGTTCCAGAATATCTTTAGAGTTATTAAGTTATGGAATCTTCCAGAATATTTTCAATAATTCTTAAGGCCCAAATCCAAAAAGGATTTGGAAAAGTGAAGGCCCAAACGAGGCCCAAATCCAAAAAGGATTTAGAAAAGTGAAGGCCCAAAGAAGGCCCAATCCAAGTTGGAGTAGGAAAAGCCCAACAAAGACCAGGATTGAGGTCGAATTTGAGGTCATAAATCCTATTCAAATTCTTTCGAACAGGCGCCCGAAAATTACAGGTAAAAAAGACCAGGATTGAGGTCGAATTTAAGGTCGTAAATCCTATTCAAATTCTTTCAAACAGAAGCCAGGAAAGCACTTTTCAATAAGACCAGGATTGAGGTCGGAATCCTGGTCATGAATCAAGCACGAAATTTTTGAGAAGGAGGACCAAGATCCAGGTCGTAGGTTCGACTAGGATCCAGGTCGAAACCCTGGTCGTGATTCCTAGTCGAAACCTTACGAACAGGAGTCAAAAAGGGACCAAAACTTCGATGAAGATCCAGTTCGTAGGTTCGACTAGGAACCGGGTCGAAACCCTGGTCGTGATTCCTAGTCGAAACCTTGCGAACAGGAACCAAATAAGGACGGAATTTTCGACCAAAATACAGGTCGAAGGTTCGACTAGGATCCTGGTCGAAATCCAGGTCGTGGAACCTAGTCGAAATTCTTCGACCAGGAATCAAACAAGGACATAATTTTCGACCAAAATTCAGGTCGAAGGTTCGACTAGGATGCTGGTCGAAATCTAGGTCGTGGATCCTAGTCGAAATCCTTTGACCATGATTAAAAGGCTGGCCCAAAATTCGACTAGGATCCAGGTCGAATTTTCAACTAAGATCCTGGTCGAAAAAGAGCTAGAAATTAGAAAATATTTTTGGAAAATTGCAGAAAATTTGGAAAATCTTGAAAGTAAAGGGAAAATTCCTAAAAAATACAGAAAATTCGTAAAAAAGAAGGAAAAAGGTAAGAAAATAATAGGGAAGTTTTTAATAACCGTGAAGCCGTGTACAAGGCAAATCGTTGTAAATGTGTAGGTCGCTCCACACTTTACACAAAACGATAACCTGTAAGGGAATGAGTGAACTTAACTTTTGCGAAATATTATACGGTTTCCCAAAAGTTGGGGGGGAAATGATAGGGAATAAATAAATCCTGATTACGTAATTAGGTATTACATTAATTACACATGATTTGGGCTACAAGGCCCAATAAGAAAATATATGACATTCAGACCAAAAAGGTTAACACTTGATCAGGTCTGATGGAACAAAGAAGGCCCAAAACCCTGAATATTAATTAATTTTGTAATTAATTAATAAGGGGAAAATCAGCTATCAAAAAGAGTCACGATAAGGACATAAATCCTAGTGGATTGGACTCCAAGGGACCTAGAAGGATAAGGAATCAGTTTCCTACCACTTAGGACTCCGAAGTCCATTCTAATTTTTGAGACTTGACCACCAAGTCTCCTACACCAAGTCCAATTCAAGGACTCCCGACATCTATATAAGGGGCCTCACCCCACAAATCAGAACTACATTTTTTGACTTGATACTTGGCAATCAGCAAGGTACGTAGGCATCTTGTTAAGGCAGATTGAGTCACGAAACACAAGAGCAGTCAAATCGAGCCTCGAAGCTCACGTTCCTTAGTAATAAACACATCAATTATATACCTTAGTTTTTAAACCATAACAAAAATATTTGCATTATATCTCGAAAAAGGTTTAGAAGTACTTGCTTTATCACAATCGATTCCAATTTCACTTGTACTCATCAAATTACTCTCTTCAACAACCACTCGTCTACTTTTCCTATGCTCGATTCTATTTTCTGATCACTTGCTGAATTTTCTACATGTCGATTCCATTTTTTGATCACCTGCTTCCCTTTCCTACGCCTTGCTTACTCTGCTAGGCATCATAAGTATCTATCAATATTCATCTCACATTATTCTAATCGTCACATGGACGTCATAACGTTTCATCTACCCTTCGTTTTACCTAAATCCGATTTACGGATTAAAAGTTATGCTAAAACAAGTAAACACTGATCACATAGACCGACAACCAAATAAATAAGTCACATATAACACATAACACGTCAAAAAATCAATGAAATTTCATTTAAAAGGAAGTCTCGGGTCATCAACAGTCTTTCGGGTATTTAATATGATTTTTAAAACATTTTTCAGAGTCAAAACAGGTCGTTGGATCAATTTTAAAGCAATAAACAGGGTTCGGTTAGCCAAATCTGGCTTTAAAATAATTTTATAATAATTATCGAGCTTTGAAAATAATTTAAAATAATATTTTAAAGCTCGAAACTGTTTTTCGGAATTTTTAAATCATTTATAAATGATTAAATCTAATTAAGTAATTAATTAAAATCAATTAATAATTAATAAAATCGATTAATCAATTAATTTTCGAATTAAGTGACCAATTAATTAATTAATTATTAACTTAAATTAATTAACTAATTAATTCAGATTTATTTTTGAATTAAAAATATTATTTGGAATTAAAATAATAATTTTTTTTTAGAATTTTCAAAAATTAAAACCGAATTTTTATAATTAAAATAAATAGAAAATATGATTTTTAAATAATTTATAAACAAGAATCCAGTTTTTGAAACTTCTGGAAACCTCAGGGACTCTACTATTTCTTCTTCACAAGCACAGGTACTAAATTGCAACTTTTACAGGGCTCGCCGACAAACGATCGGGATTCGCCGGAGATGGCGTTCCCGGAATCGTCACACCTTCAGGAGCTCCAGGTATCATCTACAATTCATGAGAAACATAACCCAACCATCTATTCATCCTAATAACCCCAGAACTGGTCGAAAAATGGCCGGGAAGTTCACCAGTTTACGGCGAACTCGAAGAAACTTCAAAACACAACTCCCTTCAAACCAGGGATTGTCTGTTAACATACTATATACCAATCGATTGCAAATTTCAAGGGGAACAAAACCCACCCATCTAGAACATCTGTTAGTTCCTAAATAAGAAACCCCCAAATTCAATCAAGAACATTCATACGGGTTATAAACCCTAATTTCAAAATTTGAAAATCAAACTCAATTTTGAACATGTTATTGAACTCCAAATCAATCATATGACATATCAAAATCATCAGGAAGAAAAGTTCTACAACATAAAAGCATCAAATCATTCAAACAATCATCCGAACAAAAATTCATATTTTAATCAAAATAATTGGAAATTAATAAAATTTATAGAAAAATACCCTTTGATTCTGCAGTTGTAAGGCTTATTAATTATGATAGAACACCTCAAGAGCTTCGTTTTGAGTACTCGAGTTTTCCAATCGGAATCCAGTAACGCCTTGAAATTGCAGTTTAATTCTCAGAAGTTTATATGAATATAAGTATTTTCTCTGTAAAATTATATAATTTACTGGCTGTAAATGATTTTCTGTACGAAATAAAATACGGTAAAGGCTATTTATAATTACAGGAAATTAATATCCCATTGGATCATTCCAGATATAAAATAGTACATTTATTTATAAAAACGGATCCAAACAGTACCGGTTTTCGGGATAATTATCCAAATCTGTATAATTTGTACAGCAGTCTTGGTCTCAGCGCCTGGTTACACGTATTACGAGATGATAATTATAATATTTTAATAAAAAGATCCCGTTTATCGAAAATACGGGTTTTATCGATTTACCGAAACAAATTTTGTATCGAAAATATCGTGCCGAGACCCGCACGGGAAAAATCGTACGCCAGATCGAAAAAGTCAAAACATGGAAAATGCCCGGAATATTGCAATTAGGTTAAGAAGGAGTTCTCGGAAGAGTTTCAGGTTATAAAAATGTAAAAACGGATGATGTCGGCTGGTTCCCGATTGTATAAAATAGTTTATAAAGATTCAGAAAAAGAATTTATAAAATCCATATATTTCCTATAAAATCATAAATCGACATAAAAATAAACAGGAAGATATGACAATTATCTATATTTTATTTTGGACATATTAAAATTAAAATACTCAATTAGTATTATTTTTAAACATCCAGAGACATATATCACTTAACAAATAATTCACAGAATAAATAGTGGACATACATAATATTTATTTATTAGAAAAAATAATTACACGATATATCCCATATATTACATCCTTTCCCCCTTAAAAGGATTCTGTCCTCAGGGCAGTATTTCACTTATATCACTTTCTAAACCTCGGGCTATCCTTTCAACCCTTTGGTTTCCACAATAATCTTACTAACTTTATAACTTTCTTTCTTAATACTTTCTCTTTCTTTTCTACAGTCTCTATTGGATTCTCAATATAGGATAATTCGGCCTGAAGTTCTATCAACTCATATCCTATCGTATGTCTAAAATTCTATACCTTACTTTTTTAACCTTGTCACATAGAAACATTATGAATATGCTACCTATGTTGGGTAACACTAATTCATATGCTATTTTACCGATATATTTTGAAATTTCAAAAGGTCCAACGTATCTCGGACTCAACTTTCTTTTCTCTTCCGATCCTGGATGATCCCTTTTTACGGTAACACTGCTAACAATATTAAATCTTCTTCTTTAAATTCTATACTCTTTTTAGCTTGATCTACACATTTCCTTTAACAATCCTGTGTTGCTCTTATCCTTTTCTAAATAATTTCGACAGCTTCCTTTATCGGTTGTAGCAACTCTAGTCCAAATATTTCACGTTTGCCAACTTCATCTCAATATGTTGGGGATCGACATTTACGTTCATAAAGAGCTTCGTATGGCACATCCCAATACTGGCACGATAGCTATTGTTGTAAGCAAATTCTACTAAGGGCAAATGCTCGCCTCAATTTCTTTTGAAATCAATGGCATAACCACATAACATGTCTTCAATTGTTTGGATCATCTTCTCGCTCTTGGACGTCAGTCTGCGGCCGATAATTTGTACTAATATTTGACTTGGTGTCCAACATTCTGAAAAACCTTTGCAAAATCCTGAATTGAGTCGTGGATCCTGACTTTATATAATAGACGCAGGGACCCCATAACAAATTACTATATCCTTCAAATATATGTGAATCAACTTATCCAGTGAATATCTTTCATTAATAGGCAAGAACTGAGCTGATTTAGCCAACTTGTTCACCATAACTTAATTAGCATCATGGTTTGCTTTCGTTCTTGGTAATCTGACTATAAAATCCAGAGTAATATACTCCGATTTCCATTCTGTATTTCTAATGTTTTCCATAATCCACTAGGCCTCTGACACTTGCCTTATTTATTTAATATGCCTAACAACTCCTGATCCGTTGTGAAATTTCCTTTTCATATTCGATTATCAATATTCTTCTTTAAACTTCTGTATGATTTGGTATTTCTTGAACGAATTAAATATTAGGATTGTAAATTCCCTTTAGGATCTCATTCCTAAATTCTGCCACTTGTAGTATCCAAGTTCTGAAAGAAAATCTAAGGGTACCGTGATCATTCTTTTAAGTGCATAAATTTCCTCTCATTAATCTGTTAATATCGTGATCCATTATCTCTTCTTGCTAACTGTTAACATTCTGATCCATCATCTTCTTTTGATATATTTTTATCTTCTCTTAAGAACTTTGACTGAAAGGTCATACTATCCATTCTTGCCCCTTTTGGATCCTGAACCCTGACTTCAAATTCCAACTTCTAAAATTCCATAGATAATCCTTCCGGTGCAGTCTCCATGTTCGTTCCCTCCTTTTTGCTTATCGCTTGCCACTACATTTGCTCTTCCTCGTGAATACCCACTTTCAGAATTTTATGGTCTGTATATATCTCATATCTTTCTTCATACATATAATGTTTCCCAATCTTTCAAAGCTAATATTATTATTGCTGCTAATTCTCAATTATGAATAGGGTACTTCTGCTCATAAGGTTTCGGTTGTCTGGATGCATATGCAATAACTTTATTGTGCTGCATCAACACACATCCTATTCCCTTATGAGAAGTATCACTACAACCTACCAACTCTCCTTGATACTTTCAAAATGATAAAACAAGTGTTGTAACCATTATTTCCTTTAACTCCGCAAAACTTTCTTCACACTTTACCATTTCATATAAACTTCTCGCTATTCCTAGTAAAATTCATCAAAGGTGTTGCAATCTTCAGGAACCCTTGAACAAATTTCCGATAATAACCGGCCAATTATAAAGCTTCTTACTTTTTTTGGTGCTTTTGATCTTTCTTTATTTAAAATTAACTTAAATTTCTGCCGGATTCCTTTTGTTCTCCTTCTCACTGACTATTTATGCTAAGAATTGTACTCCCTGCCATTAAAGCTTTCACCTTGTAAACTTTTCATACCACTTCTTTCTTCTTTGACTTCCCAGCTATCATTAAATAATTTGCATGGTTCTCCTTTGACCTTAAGTAATACAATTACATCTTATCCAGATCCTCCTTCAAGATTCTGCTCATCAAATTTAAATATTACTGGTATATCAATTCATCCAAATAACATTACTAGAATATTATAACAACAGTACTTAGTTCTGAAATTTATCTTTGATATGTCCATAGGTTCAATTTTCAATGGGTAATATACCCAGTCTTAAATCAATCTTATAACAATACTTTGCTTCT
The DNA here is from genome assembly GCF_009905375.1 of Apium graveolens. Taxonomy (NCBI): domain Eukaryota; kingdom Viridiplantae; phylum Streptophyta; class Magnoliopsida; order Apiales; family Apiaceae; genus Apium; species Apium graveolens. Next base: position 132,482,004 of record NC_133653.1, on the reverse strand, counting down.
TTCATCTGATCAAATAAATCATTGGTTCGAGGTAACAGATAATTGCTCTTGAAAGTAAACTTGTTGAGCTTCCGCTAGTTGACACATAATCTCACACTTCCATCTTTCTTATTAACAAATCATACCGGTGCACTTTAGGGGGTATGCTAGGTCCAGTTACTTTCTCTTTTAATTATCTCCTGTGTTTGCTCTGGTAACTCCTTTATTTTGTCTGGGGCCATTCTGTGCGGGGCTTTAGACACTGGCTTCATTTCAGGTGCTAAGTCAATCATAAACTCACTTTCTCTATCTGAAGTAAATATTGGTAACTCGTCTGGAAACATATCTTGAGACTATAAAATCTTCAAGTTCTGTTTGCTCTTGACCTTTATTTGTAATCGCCATAGAACTTACATTTTGGTCACTGTAATCTTAAACCATTGTTAATAAGTTCTTTACCTTCCTTTGTCCTCTAAACTTCTTCATATTCTCATTTGGCATCTTCAGAACTATCTTCCATCACTATGGTCTATCTGGGCATCAGGCTTAAATAATTAATCCATTCCTTAGAGTAATGTCCAATCCTCTTATCTCAAATGATATCAATTCCTCGCCACTTATTTCCAGAAATCTCAATTCCACCATTGGTACTTACTTATTTAATAATTACACGTTTTTAACTTGCTAGTCCTTTAGTCATAATCTTATCAACAAAACCCTAAGAGATAAATGATCAAGTTGCTCCCACATCTTTCAATACTTTAACGCATAAGGTATCCACAATAGTCATTCCCGTCATCACATCCGTATTCTGAATAACATATTTCACAGAAAAATCGCAAACTCTCGTTCTTGGAGACGCATTCCTTATTGAAGTAGATTCCCTTGACTCTTAGTGCATCCCTGGCTAGGGCTAGTGATTTGCAATCCTTTCCATATGCCCTTGTTTCCTTTTTATTCATGAAAGGTAGATGGAACTTTGCCCGCTTGGTTCATAATATGTTGACTTTTATTTGAAAAACCCTTCAAATAACGACTGTACGAAGAAACAACTAGAAGGATTCACAATTTTAATAAACTTAGAGTTGAAAAGAAAGAAGAAGTAATGATTTGAATATGAATGAGACAACCATATTGGTACTTAAGATGGCCAGTCTTTCATACCATATGGCATACAGCACATGATTAGGTGGCGTCCCACCCGACTCTTCGTCATTCCGACAAAGTGTCTCACCATAACACTGTTTGTCCCAATCAGAGAGCAAAACTTGAGGGGAACAATTAAATTTGAAAGGAATGCAACATCCTCCTTTTTGATAACATCAAAAAGAATTTATTAAGAAAAGAAGTTCATACATTTTTAGGAATTAAAAAGGAATATACGTTGTAATATTGAGGACAAGAATGATACCATTGGTCACCATCCATATTTTACTTGTATTCATCTTTCGAGCTTGTTCAATCATATCCCAATTGTGTCATATAACAACTTTAGATGTACGTTGAAATGCCTTCGCAAACTAAGTATTATGGTAAATTCTTACTTGTTAAGTCTTGCGTCTGTAACATCGTATCTACACGTATAATAGTTTAACAATTCGATCATAATGGCGTTCTTATCAGATAACCTCGAGTTTCCTCTTTTTAATTTAGAATAACCATGAATCATTCAACATAACGATCCTTTTGTTAAATATATTCTTCTTTTAGAAAAGTCTGGAAATCTTCCCAATCTTCTTCGGTCATGCTCAGGCTTCCGTTAAATCAATGAATTCCTTGAACTCTGATAGTCCCAGTAATTGAATAAATAGTGACTCCGTACATTGGTTCTGTTGTTAATCTTATCAAACAATACTTGCACCTTACTATTAGGAATAATCAACTTCTTCATAATCACAGGTTACTTCGTTCTCTGAATTAGCAATACTAAGTCTGAAACAGCATCCTTCCAGGTAATCCGGGCCTTTTAACAAACAAGAAACTCAAGTAGTAACTTGACAACCGATGTTTAAAACTTATTTTATTCCAAAAAAGGCTTTTATAAATTTTGTAAGGGAAAATCTTTTTCGAAAACTTGTTTAAAAATGTTGAAAATCACACATCTAGTTGTCCTTACTATATGAGTTGGTTGTTGTCCTTCTTATAACCAGATACCAAGTTAAGAAAATGATCACACAAAGGTCCATTCACTTCCATTTATCTCATCTCCTTTATTAGGTCTATTACCTTCCTTAATCGATGAAAACTTCAGCTGTCGTTGCATATTATCTTATTTGTGGCTACATTTCAAAGCTCCCATAATGGTAGTACTCCTATCATCATCTTTGCAGTCATTAAGTGGAACAGGTCTATCCAACAGCCAACAAGTCTATTTCATAGAACAAATTTTGCTTATATCACGTCACATCACTACTTTATATATCACATTTATCATCGCACCATCATCTAATTCTACGAAAATTCCAGACCTATACTTTTCTCTCTAACTCTTTCAAAATTCCTCTTGTCCATCCCACAACTAATCAAGGGTGGTATATTCACTAGTGGCCCCATTTAATCAGGTAGAAGCCATCCTCTGAAACATGTGAATCTTCTTTCTAAACTCCTTCTCACCTTTATTAATATCTCATGTACTTACCATTTACTGTAGCTATCGCATCCCTTCTCATAATACTGTTGTTCCATAAGACAGGTTTTTAAACTGAGGGTACAGAACATGGTGTAGAGTAAAATGAAAAGATACATTCATAGTTGAATGTACAGAAGAACAAGAATAAGCAAATGGAGGTTCTTGAATAGGTAGTCTCGTATCAAGAGGTGATAGAATAGCGTAGAATAACTTGGAGAGGCGCAACTGTCATAACAGAAGGTAATACCATTAATATTTATGGAAGAACAAGATGCAGTTCAAATCTGAAAGAAGATGATGATCCTCAAACGGAAGGCTCCAAATGATCAGATGATACCGGGAAAACAGGATCTTCCATTACCGTTGTCTGGAAATCACGTCGCAAGCTAAGAATCCCGAATCGCAACACGAACCATGTCGGAGACCTACTATACAGTCGCACTCAACCTCACGTCGACTTATCTATCTATTTCCTATTCCTAATCCTAACCCTCTACCCAATCCCGACAACCTAGGCTTGTTTCAGTGACTTATAACTTGTAGCTCTGATACCAACCTGTGGTTCCCTCCAAACCCGGGTCAGAAGTTTGGGGTCCATAACACATATACAATATATAAACCTGTATATGAAATATTATTTACAATGACCCTGCTTTACATAACCACGGATCGCAATAGGTTAAAGTATGAAAACAAGCCACAACCTTAACTTTTGTTACAACGCACCAAATCCTGACTAATTTAACTTATAACTTAAATGAAATTATTCTTACAATCTTACTATCTCACTACCGTAGTAAGCTCCTGCTAGCTCGACCCAACTCAGTCTGGAATTCTAGCTCATACATTGAACTGGGAAACCTCGCTATCAACCATATCCTTCTTAACTGTAGAATACATAAAAAGATTCGCAAGGGTGAGCTAACTAGCTCATCAAGTCACAATAACAATAACTGAGGTTAATCAATGATCAAACGAGATGATTCAGAGGAATTAAGATTCTTGTTAAACAATTGTTAGAATTGGATATTCATTTTAAATTTTAAAACCAAGGTTAGGTTGCTGATCAGTCACGCACTAACCCCGAGCAAGGCACACAGCTCTGCTCTATGAACTGGATCCAAGGCACACATTGGCCTAATTCGACCATGAATCTGGTCTGACTACGAATCTGGTCCACATAAAGAAAACTATCCAATTCTAAAGCAGTTCAATATCATAAACAATATAACCCAATAAAACAAGATCATAATTAACAGTAATAAAACATTTGCATAAGAGCATGGTGAAAATTCCTGGGTACCATGAGGGTATGTCAAAGTATATAAAAGAAATGGCCTTCAGCCTATAGGGGAATCGGTTATTGGAGGAACAATGATTTTATGAGGTTTAGTTCTTTGATGTCACAAGGTATGGTTGAGTATAAAAGTTTCTGTATGTTTAAACAATTTTTTTCCAGTGTTTGGTATATGATGGGTATATATTTATGGAGTAGTATCATATTTGTGTGGTTTAGTATCTGGTAAACTAGCAAGAAATGGTTCACAAATAATAAGGCTTACGACTCAAAGATCAAATGATGTGGCTCAGGTTCAAGGCTGAAGGATTCAAAATATTTACAATATAAAACAGAGCTATTTTGAATACTTAACAATATGTTACGGGAAAATTTAGAAATATTTGCATTATATCTCGAAAAAGGTTTAGAAGTACTTGCCTTATCATAATAGATTCTAATTTCACTTTTACTCGTCAAATGACTCTCTTCAACAACCACTCGTCTACTTTTCCTATGCCTCGATTCTATTTTCTGATCACTTGCTGTATTTTCTACATGTCGATTCCATTTTCTGATCACCTGATTCCCTTTTCTATGCCTTGCTTACTCTGCTAGGCATCATAAATATCTATCAATATTCATCTCACATTATTCTAATCATCACATGGACGTCATAACGTTTCATCTACCCTTCGTTTTACCTAAATCCGATTTACGGATTAAAAGTTATGCTAAAACAAGTAAACACTGATAACATAGACCGACAACCAAACAAATAAGTCACATATAACACATAACACGTCAAACAATCAATGAAATTTTATTTATAAGAAAGTCTCGGGTCATCAACAGTCTTTCGGGTATTTAATATGATTTTTAAAACATTTTTCGGAGTCAAAACAGGTCGTTGAATCAATTTTAAAGCAATAAACAGGGTTCGGTTAGCCAAATCTGGCTTTAAAATAATTTTATAATAATTATCGAGCCTTGAAAATAATTTCAAATAATATTTTAAAGCTCGAAACTATTTTCAGAATTTTTAAATTAAAAATATTTTTTGGAATTAAAATAATAATTTTTTTTTGGAATTTTCAAAAATTAAAAACGAATTTTTATAATTAAAATAAATATAAAATATGATTTTTAAATAATTTATAAACGGGAATCCAGTTTTTGAAACTTCTGGAAACCTCAGGGACTCTACTGTTTCTTCTTCACAAGCACAGGTACTAAATTGCAAGTTTTACAGGGCTCACCGACAAACGATCGGGATTCGCCGGAGATGGCGTTATCGGAATCGTCACACCTTCAGGAGCTCCAGATATCATCTACAATTCATGAGAAACATTATCCAACCATCTATTCATCCTAATAACCCCAGAACTGGCCGGAAAATGGCCGGGAAGTTCACCGGTTTCCGGCGAACTTGAAGAAACTTCAAAACACAACTCCCTTCAAACCAGGGATTGTCTGTTAACATACTATATACCAATCGATTGCAAATTTCAAGGGGAACAAAACCCACCCATCTTGAACATTTGTTAATCCCTAAATAAGAAACCCCCAAATTCAATCAAGAACATTCATACGGGTTATAAACCCTAATTTCAAAATTCTAAAATCAAACTCAATTTTAAACATGTTATTGAACTCCAAATCAATCATATGACATATCAAAATCATCAGGAAGAAAATTTCTACAACATACAAGCATCAAATCATTCAAACAATCATCCGAACAAAAATTCATATTTTTAATCAAAATAATTCAAAATTAATAAAATTTATAGAAAAATACCCTTTGATTATGCAGTTGTAAGACTTATTAATTCTGATAGAACATCTCAAGACCTTCGTTTTGAGTACTCGAGCTTTCCAATCGGAATCCGGTAACGCCTTGAAATTACATTTTGATTCTCAGAAGTTTATATGAATATAAGTATTTTCTCTGTAAAATTATATAATTTACTGGCTGCAAATGATTTTCTATACGAAATAAAATACGGTAAAGGCTATTTATAATTACGGGAAATTAGTATCCCGTTGGATCATTCCGGATATAAAATAGTACGTTTATTTATAAAAACAGATCCAAACGGTACCGGTTTTCAGGATAATTATCCAAATCTGTACAATTTGTACTGTGGTCTTTGTCTCAGCGCCTGTTTACACGTATTACGAGATGATAATTATAATAGTTTAATAAAAAGATCCCGTTTATCGAAAATACGGGTTTTATCGATTTACCGAAATAAATTTTTTTCGAAAATATCGCGCCGGGACCCGCACGGGAAAAACCGTACGCCGGATCGAAAAAGTCAAAACATGAAAAATGCCCGGAATATTGCAATAAGGTTAGGAAGAAGTTCTCGGAAGAGTTTGGGGTTATCAAAACATAAAAATGGATGACATCGGCTGGTTCCCGATTATATAAAATAGTTTATAAAGATTTAGAAAAAGAATTCATAAAATTCATATATTTCCTATAAAATCATAAATCAACATAAAAATAAATAGGAAGATTTGACAATTATCTATATTTTATTTTGGACATATAAAAATTAAAATACTCATTTGGTATTATTTTTAAACATCCAAACACATATATCACTTAACAAATAATTCACAGAATAAATACTGGACATACATAATATTTATTTATTAGTAAAAATAATTACACAATATATCCTAGATATTACATTCTCTCTATCTTCAGCAATCAATTCCTCATTGATTAGCAAACTTACTTCATCCAAAGGTTCTGAAACAGACTCAGTGAATAACGGAGATACAACATCCTTAATAACATATGGAACCTTTTCTGAGACAAACATGTTTATCTCAGATGTACCACTATGTTTCTTACTGTTCAGCTTAGAATATTCAAGTCCTATTGAAGTCTTAGATTTAAATCTTTGACTATCTATTATCTCATTTTGAGCCAAAGTAGCATTCTTAAACGCCTGTAACTTCTTCTCTAGGTCAACAATTTGGGTTCTAAGAATGGCTTCTATGTCTACATTGCACTTAACCTTATTCTTTAGATATTCATTCTTTTTCTTAAGGTCTTCTAGTCCAACTACCAGCAATTCTAGTTCTTCATTTCTAGAGGTTAAACTCTCAAATTTAAGAACTAACTTATCATTTTCCATTTTATATGCAAGCATGCTAGTATGAACATTATACAATTCTAAAGTAAGTTCATGCACAGTAGATTTGTATTCAGATACAGACATATCTATAGTGGTAAGTTCAGGAACCTGAGATGATTGTGGTGATTCCTCTGCAGAGTCTACCATAAGAGCCAGATTTACATATTCTTCCTCTTCATTTGAATCAGTATCATCCCAGCTTTTTCCTTCAGCAATGTACGCTCTTCTCTTTTCATTTACCACATAAGCATTCAACTTATGTTTCAGCTTTTCATTCTTCCTTTTCATATCTTCATAAGTTTCCTTCTTTTCATAAGAATCATTTGATTTAACTGCCTTGGGATTTCTGCAATCAGATGCAAAGTGCCCTAACTCATTGCAGTTGTAGCATCTGGTTTTGCTCTTGTCTATCCAACTTGACTTGTAGCCTCCTCTGGAGCTTGACCCTGACGAGTAGCTTCCTTTCTAAAATCTCCCTGATGAACCCCTTGGTTTGTAGTTGGGCTTTCTTCTGAATCTAACATGACTAAATTTTACAGCCATGTATGCCATACATTTGTCCTCCAACTGTTCAAGTTCCTCTTGAGTATAAAACTCACTTTCATCTTCTGGCTCACCATGAGCAATTTCAGCTACCAAAATTTCTTTAATTGTTGAGGAGGGTGCAACCTTATTTTCTTGAGATTCAGGTTCACAAACTACAAGTGCAGTGGTCTTTGCAAGTGTTGTACTCTTACTATCAATAGAACCAGGTCCATAGATAATAACTCTCTGCTCTTGCTCCAGCTCATGTTTTCTTAGCTACCATAGATCACATCCAGGGACATAGTAATAAAATCTGCTCTTTCCCTGATTAATGTGTTCTTTTGTTGCAGGTGAACTGGGAGCGCCAGCATAAACTTTCTATTAGACTCTCGTATAGGGTAAACTTTCCCTTGCAGCTTTAATTCACTTAACAGTCTTGTATATCTCTCAAAGAGTGAAGATAGTGCTTCTCCGGGTTGAAGTTTGAATGCCTCATACTGAGTCGTCAGAATATCCATCCTGTTTTCTTTGACTTCTTATGTTCCTTCCATCAAAAGCTCAATGGGATCCCACATATCTTTTGTATTGTTACATCCTAGAAGTTGATGACTCATATCGTTATCGGTCGATTTCATAATTATGAGTTGAAGGCTTGTGTCCAGATTTATCAACTCCATATCGGTTTCCGTATATTTAGATGGATCCCTGGGAGTGGATGAGGAAGGAATTCTCACACCAGTTGTGGTTGTGGATTTAGCAACTACTTCCATCGGAACATAAGGTCCATTCAGTAATATCCCAATGTAAAGTGGATTCGAAGCTTTCAAAAACAATATCATCTTTTTCTTCCATAGGTTATAATTATCTCTATCGAATGAGGGAACTTTTATACTGCCAATTCTTTGGTTGTTCATCATCTTGGCGGAATTAAATTATTTAAAGTTCAAAACTTTCAAGAAATGAGAATTTTTGAAAATTAAAAAATTCAGGAAATTTTTTCAAGAACTTGTTTCTTTCTCCTGAACTTGATTTGTATGTCAATCAACAAGCTCTGATACCAATTGTTAGTCCCAAAGTATCGTAGAAGGGGGGTTGAATATGATACCTACAATCTTTTTCAATTCATTTCAAGTTCTTTGTTAAAAGTACGGAATCAAAAACAACACAAAACAATTTGAGGAATATATTATTTTATTAATATAAACCTTGAGGTTGCTACAATCTAATCAATGTATTGATTATCTACAATAAATTCAGCAACATAACAATATGTTTACAAAGATAATAAATGTGAAGCATTAATGGAGCTCTCGTAAACTTTCTTTGTTTGCTGAAGAAGATAACTAACTAAATGAAAAAATACATTCAATTTGCTTCTGTAGTCTTTCAAATTCAATGGACAGGTGGCCAATTCTTGTCCACTCATTTCATTAAATTTGCTGCATCTCAAATCAGTGAACAACACATCTATGGCGACTGAGCTCTGTGGCAACAACATCCCATATGCCTTCTCTCTCACGACAGCTCTGTGGCGATAGAGTTTGTTAGATATATTTGTGATGTCATGTCTAATATGTTTCATGTTTAGTTTTCAGATCTTAACAAACAGGAAATATCAGTACTTGTTGGAATCAGTACTTACTGGAAGTCAGAACTTAAGGATATCAGGACTTAGATTATCAGAAGATAATATTAGAAGATGTAATCAGAACTTAAGTACAGGAGGACTAACAATTAAGAAAGGAAGCTGATTTACAGGAAAAAAGATCGAGACTAATACAAAAAGAAGATATGCATGGAAAGAGTTAGAGGACTGAAAGAATTATATAAGATATCTGATTGATATATTTTAGGAGACAGAAATATATTCCATATCAATTAGAAGTTATCTTGTAATTGTGTACTATATAAACACATACATAGGTTTACACTATATGTGTTACCATTATCGAGAAGATTATACATTGTAACCTAGAAGCTCTCGTGATATTTGTTCCCCACTGAGAGAGAACAATTCCATTATAATAGAGTTTATTATATCGAATATATCTGTTTACTGTTACTTGTGTTCGAAATCGATTTGATTGTATTCTACACTGTATTCAACCCCCTTCTACAGTGTTGTGTGACCTAACAAGTGGTATCAGAGCAAGTAGACCTGTTATCATGTATGTTACCTGTCTTTGTGCAAGATTTCAGGCTGATCCAAGAGAACCTCACTTAATAGCTGTGAAAAGAATTTTCAAGAACCTTAAGGGTACAGCTGATCTTGGATTGTGGTATCCTAGAGAATCAGATTTTAAGCTAATAGGTTACTCAGATGCAGAGTTTGCAGGAGGTAAAATAGACAGGAAAAGCACTAGTGGAAGCTGCCAATTTCTTGGAGGCATATTAGTTTCTTGGTTTAGCAAGAAATAGAAGTCAATTTCCACATCAACTGCAGCAGAATATATTGCTGCAGGAAGCTGTTGTGCACATATTCTTTGGATGAAGAATCAGTTACTGGATTATGGGTTAGAATTTTCTAAAATCCCTAATACTGTGATAATCAAAGTGCTATTTCTATGACATGTAATCCAGTTCAATACTCAATGACAAAGCACATCAGCATTAGGTACCATTTCATAAGGGAACATGAAATGGAAGGTACAGTGGAATTTCACTTTGTTCCAACAGATCAACAACTAGCAGATATCTTTACAAAACCACTATGTGAAGCTACTTTTACAAGACTGTTAAATGAACTTGGAATGGTTTCAGGTTCTTTCTCTAAATCTGCTTAGTTTTTGTTCTCATGCATCAGACTTTATGATCAGTGTTTACAGATTATTTTACTTTCATATAATCTGTGCTTAAAATTGAAATTCATTAAATACTGATTGTTATCTAATATGGATCTTTAAACTCTGATAGTGTTTTAAATGTTCTGTGACTATTCAATCCAATGAGGATAACTGTGCTAGATGCTGACCTAGTAGTCTTTAACATACTAGAAATCCCATGTTTGAATTAGTTGTTTATGTGGAAACTTATTAACACAAGCAAATTCTGATTTTGAGCTTAGTCAAGTTTACTTTGTGTATCTTATTACTAAGTCACAAACTAGATTATTGCTTCTTATCTGTTAGATTCTGATGTCATTAAATCTTATGGATGAACTAAATGATGATAAGCCTCACTTATCAAAAGAAAAGAAAAGAATTGAAAATAAAAGTCAGGTTCTCCTTTGAGATCTAGAGTAAATATGTGGAAGGGAAGACCCAAGTGCATTGCTGGTATTAAGTAATATGCATTAGAAAAGCAAATAAATTTTCTTGGTGACTTTTCACATTCTCTGATTACTGGAGAAATACTCTGACAACAGCATAAATTCTGATAAGCAGTCGTGACTCACTTACACTGAGAAGCCACTGTAAAAAGGAATTTCAAAAGATGCATAAAATGAGCATAAACAGTTGAGGTGGACTCTTGCATAAATTTGTTCTACAATAGACTTCATGATTGATGACAGATTTTAAGCACTTTTCTTAGTTATGCCTTATTTCTAAGATGTACCGAAGTTTATCAGACTTTAATCTGTATCTGATATTTTGCTAAATGCACACACTTTCATTCCATATGAATGATGAAAATTACTGTGGTGAATAAGTTGTTTTTGACAAACAGTTAAGTGTCATTTGCATAAATTCTGAGGACAAGTTCTGATGGAAGTTCTGATGATTAAACTCTGCAGAAAAGAAGTCAGTATTTGTATGAAGAATCACAGAAAAAGATATTCACTTTTTGAGTTCAGAAGCCATATTATGATGACTGGTAAAATCTGATATAAGTTGAGTTTTGGTATTAAAGCCTTCTGGAATCCTTGATGCTTATGTGGGATTATTCTTTACTTGACTTATTTGTGGTAAAATCTGAAACAGTCATATTTAAATCAGAATAATTTGGGTAAGATAAAAACAGTCATAATCATTATAGGTTAGTAGTTAACGTGTTTGTCCTGAAAAACTGCATGTGCACGGTAATTATTGCTTATTTTACGTGCCCATTAACTCCTGTTTTAACTGTTTCTTGACTGTTCACATGTTGCCAGGTGTAAAGTATATCCCATGCTTCAAAATTATAACTATTGAGTGGAGAGAGTATATATATAGGGGTTAAAATATTTTCTAATCTTTTACTCACTTTTCTATTCTTAATCTCTTTTATTCTCTCTCTCTAATATTCTCTGAAGTGTTCTCTTACAGGCATTCTCACAAACACCTTTCGCGCAACATATTTCTCACTTAATTTCTTATAGAGATGGCACCAAAAGACGTGATTTTCAATGGAGCTAAGTTATTTCCCAACAACTACTCGTCTATTCATAGCAAGGCTGAAGCTCCATCAGAACTTCACTTTATTCAGGACTTTCTTGTGAATTCTGATATTGGGTACGCTCTGACCCAACCTGACGCAGTCTCTGGAATCCAAGTACTGGAGTTTTGGAGAAGTGGAATCTATGATGATGGAGGTGCTCAAGGGTCCCCAAGTATTATCTTTACAACAGGGGAGGATGAACATGTCGTGACACTGGCCACGGTTCGACAAGCACTGCAGCTACCTGAAAACTGCGTTTATTCAACTATTGAGGAGCCAGTTCTTCAAAATATGATGGCCAATCTGGGGTATGAAAAGACATTGGAAAAGCTGGGTCAATTGAAGAGATCTAACATAAGGAGGGAATGGAGTTTCCTCTTTGACTGTATTACAAAGACCTTCGCCAACAAATGTTCTAATTTTGATGCAATCCCCACACTCAGTCAACAAATCGGGTATGCTCTCATTAATCAAACTGATTTTGATTATGTAAGTGCTGTTTTAGATTTTATTGGGGATAGGATGACAAAAGATAGGAATACTGTCTATTTTGCTAGATTCTGTCAGCTTATCTATAGTTTTTGTTATGATGATAAACCCCAATCTGCTAGTGAATTAATTCCATCTTTTAGACTAGCAAAAAGAGCTTTTAACGACTTATTATCTACTGATAATAAGAAGGATGTGTTAAGACCCCAATGAGTTCCTTTATCTGTCAAACAGGCCTTAATAACCTATGATGTAGTTACATATACTGCACTATATCCTGATGTTCAACCATCTGAACCTCAACCATCAGCACCTACCACCACTACCCAAACACCTCAAACTTCTCAACCACAACCAAAATCTACCATCAGGACATCTGTCAAACCATCAACGTAATCATCTCAACCTGAATCATCAACACATACCATCAGATCTTCTTCTTCCAGGCCAAAGAATATAATGTATGTTCCTCAACCTCCATAAAAGAGAAGGAAGATGATTCTCAGAGATGTATCTGATAGTGATGATGAAATAATTGAAGCACGGGTTCATGCATCAGAACCTGTGATAATGGAAGCTGAGAATGTTACTTATCAGAAAGAAACTACAGCTCAAAGTTCTGATACTTTGAAAAAGAAATCTGTAAGTTCTGAAGCTGCTAAAGTAACTCCTTAATTGGCAAGGAGATTGAAGAAAATGAAGGCTAGGAGGTATTTGGCTAAGGCTCCATCAGAAGATACTGAAGAAGCTGAGGAAGGGGATCAGGAATTTCTGATCTCACAAGAACCAACTGTTATTGAAGCCCGTCTAGCTCAAGCCAAAGAAACTGCTACTGATACAGTTGAAACCCCTCTTGTCTCACCTATTAAAGCTACAGATGATGCTGAAGAACACACTGACAATTCTGAAATAGATATTCATAATTTGAATATACCAAATGTTCTTTATCTGGAAGCTCCATCTATAGAAGCTCAGGAATTTCAAACTCATTTTCCAAATTTAAATGATGAGATACCATTTACATCAACCACACCAGCTCTGGAGATAAATTCTGATGTTCAGAATTTAAATGAAGCTGTTCCTGAATCTCCAGTTGCTTCACACACTGTTGTGTTGTCAGAACATAATGAGTCTTCCTCAAGTTCTGAAGACAGTGATTCTGCTGAGACTCCAGTTCCTATACTAGAAAATGAAGAATTGGTGAAGAAATTTGTTGAAAAGTAAGCACCTATTCCTTGGGAGGATACTCACAGAGGTGTGAAGTTGACCAAGAAGTGGAATGACACTGATTGCATTCCAAGTTCTAACATTATGGCAGAGCATATTGCTAAAGCTGATGAGTTGCTCACAAATGCTGATTTAAAGACACAACTCAAGATCACTGCTTTATCTACCAAATATCTTCAAGGTCTACATTCTTCTACTCTTGAGAAGGTTGATACACTAAAGTAACATGCTGATAAGTTAGATCTACAGCTTAAGCTTGTTCTATATCAGACCTACTCTTGAGAAAATTGAAGCCATTGAGAAGATTCAAGAGAAGCAACATGCCCAAATTGATGAGGTCCTGGCTAACCAAGTTTCTCAGAAAGCTCAAGTGGAAGAAATCCAATATTCAGTTGAACTTCTTCTTTCTCTCTTACTTTCTGATGATGCCAAAAAGGGGGAGAAGGTAGTTAAGTCCAAATGCTCACCTACTGAAATACTGAAGAAAAAGGATGATAAAAGTGATGACCAGGGAAACTCTGATAAGAGTAGAGGTCAAGGAAAAGTTCAAGGAAAATATTCTACACAGAACAAGCCAAGTTCTGATGCTGTGAATGCTAAAAGACTGAAGTCAAGTTCTAATAAGCAAAGTCTGATGTCAAGTTCTGATATTCTAATTTAGTCAGGATCTAAAGTCTCTCAGAAGTTTTTACAAACTCTTAAGCTAAAGGGGAAGCAGACTACTGTTTATTACAAAAATCCTAAAATCCAGAAACTTGATAAGGAGATAGCAAGAAGATTATTTCTGAAACAAAATCTAGGAATGGATTTGGAAACTCACTAGGAGGAAGAAGCTAGATTTGCTACTGAGAAGACAAATCTTAAGTCTAAAGCATCTGATGCAAAGAAACCTCCAAGGCCTAAGGAAAAAGGCATTGTGATCAGGGAAAAGTCAAAATCTGAGATTTCAAAGTCCAAGACTAGATCACAAACTGAGATTGATCCTAAGTAAAAAGGGAAAGAAAAGGTTGGTGAAGCTTTAAAGATTGAGAAAAAGATAAGTTTTTCCATTCCTGTCTATCAAACTACAATGCATGATGATTATTTGATAGAAAATGTAACTGTTTAAATTCTGAAGAAAAGAAAGGTGATTGAAGAATCTAAAACAACCTCTGACACTGCTCAAGTTGTTCAGAATGAAGAACAGCAAGCTAAAGAAGAAATAACAAATTTTGATTAAGTTAATTTGGAAAAGATGACAATTGCTGATAAAAAGAAGCTGTTATGGAAGAAAGCTACTCCAGTTGAACCAAAATCCATTCTCTTGATGAATCAACTTGGAACATTTGGATTGAGATCCAAGAAACCTAGAGATAAAGCTGGATTAGGTTCTGATGAAGAGAAGATAGAAACAGGAGTAGAAGTTACTCTAAGAGATCCTTTCATGTTGACAGACAAACCATATGAACAAATGAAACAAAAGCACCTTGACACCAATAGGGAAATCCCAATTTATTGGGCCTTTCGATACAATCAAATAGAAAGGTGTTGTCTGCTCAAATCGTGATAGATGTTCATGATAAGGAAAATCTAAAGGAGAAATTGATTTTATTTCTCTATGATGGATTGACTTACAGACTAGCTGATACTGATGTGCTAAAGAAGTCTGTCAGAGAACTTCAACATATTCACTATCTTCTGGAAGTAAAATATAATGTTACAAGGAGATGGTCAGAATATATTTTGAAGGCTATATGAGATCTATTCAGAATCTCTGGTACAAAGACTTCTTAGTATATACCAATGATTACTGAAGATTATGGAAGAGAAATTCCTATCCTGAAGAATTCTGCTAAGGTGGAAGTTATTCTGAAAGGAAAATGCTTATATTATAATGAAAACTCTTCGCATCCTAGAATTATCAGACTTGGTGATGGACTTGAAAGAACATCAATTCAAGCTCTCAGAACTTCCATTTATTAGATTGATGATTGTAAAGATGAAGAACTGATGCAGGTCAAAGCACAGTTAGTTGAAATTCAGAGGAAAGCTGAAGACAAGCTGGTAAGAGATTTTGTTAAGAATTATTATGGATTCAGATTGATCCAGTGAAGTTGGTAAAGCTAAAAGGACTATAAGTTGTAGTTAATAGTCTTATTAAACTCTTATTGCATTTGAACTTAAATGTTTTTGACATCATCAAATCTATTAACTTGTATATTTTGCATAATTTAAAAGTTGGGGGAGATTGTTAGATATATTTGTGATGTCATGTCTAATATGTTTCATGTTTAGTTTTCAGATCTTAACAAAAAGGAAATATCAGTACTTGCTGGAATCAGTACTTACTGGAAGTCAGAACTTAAGGATAACAGGACTTAGATTATCAGAAGATAATATCAGAAGATGGATATCAGAACTTAAGTACTGGAGGACTAACAATTAAGGAAGGAAGCTGATTTACCGGAAAGAAGATCGAGACTAATATAAAAAGAAGATATGCATGGAAAGAGTTAGATGACTGAAAGAATTGTATAAGATATCTGATTGATATATTTTAGGAGACAAAATTATATTCCATATCAATTAGAAGTTATCTTGTAACTGTGTACTATATAAACATTGACATAGGTTTACATTATATGTGTTATCATTATCGAGAAGATTATACATTGTAACCTAGCAGCTCTCGTGATATTTGTTCATCACTGAGAGAGAACAGTTCCATTGTAACAGAGTTTATTATATCGAATATATTTGTTTACTGTTACTTGTGTTCAAAATTGATTTGATTATTCTACACTGTATTCAACCCCCTTCTACAGTGTTATATGACCTAACAGAGTTGTCTTGTGCATTTCTCTGTGATGACATCTCTGTGGCGACAGTTCAATGAAGACAGAGTTGTCTTGTGCATTTCTCTATGGTGACAGTTCTGTGGCGATAGTTCTATGGTGACAATTGTCTTGTGCATTTTCCTGGTAATAGCTCTGTGGTGACTGGGACTCCTATGGCGACTAGATAGAGAGAGCTGTTATGACTTAGAGTATTCTAGCTCTTTGTCAAATCATTCTTCAATGTATCAATCATTTTCTTCTATAATTGAATCAAAATACTTTCTTGAATACTGGTTTAGTGCACTGGTCTGGTTTATAAATAGCTAGCATTGAGAGGATCCTAATTCAATTTTTCTTGTGTTTTTGAGTTGATACAGATTGATGTGTATCCATTGCTTCTTTCACTGAACCCTTGATCTGTAACACTAGAAATCAATACATGTAACTGATGCTTAAAGTTCCTTGATCTCTTATTCTTCATGGCTGCTTGAACATGACAATGAACTTCTTCCCATGATCTGTTGGAGGACTTAATGAGTCAATTACATCATTTGGTTCTTTGTGTTTATCATGTCTTCATCTGTAGGGATCCTGTGCTTCACAATTTAATATTATTTATCTGTTTTTATTTTCATGTTGAGTTATAAATCCTTGATTACATGTTACAATACATTATGATTTACAGCAGGATAATACCATTATTAATCATATGTCCTCAGTAGGAGACTGGAACTCAAAGGTTCATTTAGTTCTTTTTGGAACATGGTCCTGGCTTATCTCAAGATAGATACTTCTAAGATGGGTAGCCTGCTCACAATGATAACATGAATTAAACCTCTACCAACATACTACTACGATTGAGTATTGCACAGTCATCAGAAAGGAATATAAATCTTCCAAACCTCAATACAACCTTCACAGCTTTAACCAGCATTATTGTATTCCTTTTGCACGAGCGCCTATAATTGCTTTCTTATACTTAAAGTGTCGGCCACCTCATTGGCATTTCCTGATAGTAACAGTTCCTTACAATCAATGTCATTTGAACCATATTCAACTAAATTTTCTACCTCATTTCCCATCACAACTTATGTGAAAATGCTCTTCTTAAGTTCTGGTGAGTAAAAAAATATCACCATTTTTCCATAAGTTATAGCATTAGTCTATAAATGTGAACATCATCACGGCTGACTCCCGATAACACTTAGGACGTTTCTTATCTTGGGTCCTTCTCCCTTTTTAAAAAAATCAACTTTCATTGATTTGATCTATACTTCCTCAGGGTTTAACATGTGCCCCACTTGGCATCATTATTATTACGTCATATTCCCTTTACCAAAATCTTTATTTGTAAAACATAATTATTACCTCTCTTTTTGAAAAATCTCGAGGGTTATCTTAAATCATTACTCCTGCATACCCTAGGTACAGGGCATATCAAGATACCATTTACTAATACTAAAATCATTGTCTATATAGTTCTGAAAACCTTCGCCATTGATCTTAAAAGGTTGTCGTTACCTTAGTCCTTCCAATTCATATTATCAAAACTCATAATGTCCCTATTAAGGGTGAAATGCCAACCTTTATGCATTCCCCCAGGGTTCATCTCAATTTATCAAGATTTTATTCTTAATTCCACCTTTAAAAAGGTACTTACACTCTTCAACTGATAATTCAAGTCATCTATACCTGATAAGGGTATCTCATTCAATTATTCCCACCTCGATAGTCCATACTTAGTTTCATGGTAACATTCTTTTCCAAACTGAGGTCAATCCATATGGCTTCCGAAAGATAACAACGGTTATCCTCTTTTCTTTCCTAATTTGGTAATGGTAGTAAAGACGTTCTGAAATATATTGGTCGTGTTTAATCATAAAATTCATCTTACTAAATTCTTATTTACCTTTATTGTTTATCTCAACAGTCATCTCAATATTGGGATATCTTTTATACCTGATATCTCCCTTTTGGGTATCAAGTCACAAGTATTACATACACTTTATATTCTTGAAGGCCAATTCCTTCATCCAATTTCCTAATTTCTTGTTTTCCTGCCTCCTCAGTCCATCCGTGTCTCATTACTTAATATATCAATCTATCTCAAAGTTTCATCGAATCCTCTCAACTTAAAAGGATTAATTATATGTATCGCTTATGCCTTCAAACCATGACTTTATCTCATGATTAGTCACCATCACCCTGATGATGACACACTTCTCTATCTCTGTTGTTAGGGTTTCGTAGGGTTTCCACGTACCTAATTCCCTTATTGTTCCTCAAATTCTACTTCCTTTATAATCCTTTATATTCCATTCAGTCTTTTGGGTTTTATTTCTATTACAATCATTTCATAAACCAACATAGCATAAGCATTGATTTAAAACATCCCGTCATTCTGGATTTGTGTCATTCAATGAACCTTAACGAATTTCACAACCTAGATTCATAATTCATCATACCCGTCCGTCTTTGGTCGGGCTCTAAATCTTCTACACTATCTCCATTTCTTTCTTATACCTTGGGAAGTACTTTCCCCGAAATAATAGATTGGATCTTAACTAGTTTATTAAAACATCTTTCTCTATATCTTTCTTGGCCTCCCTCCGGTGGTTGGCCTCGCCCTTCGGAAGGTAAATGGCAAAATAGTCTTTTGTGCCTCATCAATCATTTAGAATCTCAAATGATTCCTCTATTCCTTTTTAGGCAGGCTCTTGCCTCGACTAGGTCAGCTATTCCTTGGAACTTTGAGAGCTTAAGAGACTTAAAGGTCTTTAAAAAAATTCCCAATGCATTGTTTCCTCAGGGTGATGGTTGGGGATAATAGTCTAAGTTTTGTTGAGGTAGGACCATGAATTACTCCATAAGAGTACCGTCCTGGGTCTCCTTTCCTTACTCGACTTCTATTTTCTCAGTATGAAATTTTTCATCCTGCTCATCATAATCCTGGTCATCCTATATGTTTTAAATCCTCATTTCCACTTCATAATATTTTAGGTTCCTTATATCTTGATTGTGAGCTCCCTGATTATCAAACTCAGGGTTTTCCCTAATCTTATTCCTTCTCGGGACATAATGCTTGGATTTTTTTTGAGAAATCTTTATATTGGTTTTACTTACTGTGCTTAAGTCTTTTCTAGTACAATTCTTAACTGGTCGGGAGATATGGATTCCCTAGTTTCTATATACTTCATGACACTTTTAAGTGTTAACAGTGCAGATGACACTATGAATAAACTTGCGATCTTATCACAAAAGATCTGATCTGAACCGAAACAAACAAATATATACATACCCATTTGTTCAATAGTACATCAACTAAACATATGAAAGAGAATTACATCGTCTAATCTGATCTATCCTAAAAGTACTACAGCAGATCATCATCTAGTCAATCTAGAATATAATCATTCATAACTTAGGCTAATCCTCCAAATATGGTGCTGAACGAAAATCTTGGTCTCGTCATTTCATCTCTGCACGCTACTCCGGATCAAGGAATACAGGCATGAACGACATTCATTACCTGCTCCATCAAAGAGGTGATGAGGTCTAGGATAGTCTTAAGTAGAGCTGGATCAATCTGGATCAATCGACATCCACTGACTCTATTTGACATAAAACTATCAAGACTGTTGTGCAGGATATGTCTAACCTTAGGATCCTTCATGATAGACGAGATATCTTCAGGAGTATATTCCTTCCTGTCTTTGTCTATCATATTCTCTGGTTCTCCTGTAAGTGAAACAGCTACCTTCATTGGTTTATGAGGACCATCATAGATCCTTCTTAGGTATTCAGGATCTGTGGCTTCCAAATACATGGCAATCCTGACTTTCCAGATTGGATATTCATGAATCTTCAGGATAGACACCTTGATTGCTTCATACCTACTCATGTTGTTGCTCATTTGTGATGCGGTTGTGGGTTATGGTTTCGGATTTTGTGTCTCTTCTTCTTTGTCTGCCATTGTAGATTGATCTTCAGATCTTAAAATGTTTGTATGTTAACAGCAAGCTATGATACCAATTGTTATGCCTTTAATCAAATGTAGAGGGGGTGAATACAGTTAATACAATCTAATCGATAAAGCTTCAACATAATCAACATTTTTTATATTATTTGATAAAAACTTATTTCACATGTACTCTCTCGAAAGGATGAACAAATATCCTTGAGAGTTGTGAGGTTATGCGAAAGATATAACAATGTCGCAATGCTTATAGCATGAACCTAAACTATGCATATATAGAGCACAACTACCAATGTATAAGGAATCATATTCTATTAACAACAAGGAAGCCTTTACTATTACACCTGAGATAAAGTCCTTCACCGTCTTGAAATTCCTGTTTCCTTTTCCTCCTCGAAGATCAACTGATGTGACAAATACTTATTTCATTATCCATTGACATCATCATCCGTTAAAATCATCATCTGTTTATATCCTATCATCCGATGATATTTCATCATCCGTTGATGTCATCAGCATCCGTTATATATAAGTTCTGATGTGAACTTCTGATAGTTTCTGTTTGATATCATCAATTGCTCCTAACAAAACAATCTTTAAAATATCATTTAAAATAAATGAAGTTACGAGATACTTCATTAGGTTAATATATATATGTATATATATCTCTTTCATACACTCTGTGAAAACCTCTGTCATGAAAAGTATAAACAGAGTTGTATTACCCAATAATTTTGGAAGGAGGAAAACATTTGCATAAACCACGATACCTTGCTGATCAGCCAAAGAAATCAGTCACGTTACTTTTCTACTAGTAGAAGGATGAATTCCTCACCGATCATCACCCTGGTCGCATTAGGACCTTATGATGGCCCGTCACCCGGCCTCTTACGCGTTTATGGACTGTCCCCTAACCCTTTACACTTATGTTGGCACATTTTGGTGGGCTTACTTCCCGAATGTTGGGAAAGTAATCAAAGACTGTTTTATCACGAAGACGGATACCTCAGATTTTTGAGCGATTATTTAAATCCCCTTCAAAAGAAAGATCTTAAATTTGAAAATGAGTTTTGGGATCCGCTCTAACTTTTAAAATCATTTTGAAGACTTGAAAACATTTTTGAAAACGTTTGAGGTAAGGATGATTTAGTAAAATAAATCAGTTCCAAAATATTAGAAGGATATCTGAATATTATTCTTTAAATAATATTCCAATAAAGAATATCTTTTATAAAAATAAATGAAATAAAATTTTTGAAACTAATACTTGAAATGAATAATAATTAACAAAAGATATATTTATACAAAAGTAAAATCTTTATTTGAATAATTGAAAATAATGTTTGATTATTATTCAAAACTACCGAATAAATCTTATTCGATTAATAGTTTAGAAAACTATAGATATAATATACTCGGGAACATCGCCTTTCGGTTTAGGAAAAATGTTCAACTTTGGGTTCCCTATACTAAGGGTATACGCAAAATGCTGCTTATCACTAGCATAGGTATTATGCAGCTCGTCAGCTCTACTTTAAAAAATTTGTATTTGATAATTAAATATCTCATTTCAAAACATGCATATATATATGGTATCAACATGCTTCCCAAAAAATACATGCATATATATTGCAAGATTTTGCTAACAATACTCAGGCAATTATCTCAAGATAACACACATATATATATGTATAACATCACAACAACAGTAATACAGGTAGAAAACTTGTATGAGTGTTTTGGGGTAGAATTAAGCTTAGAGTGGGTCCGTTAACCAGTGAACAACGACATAAGCCGAAATTAATCCTCGGTGTCTTAAGAAACTAAACTTTACTCATGCATACCCTAACGCTCGCTTCTACGCCTATGATAAGTGGAATTTATATCCATTTAGAACACTTCGTAAAGGCTCGAATTGGTGTTTTGTACTCAAGATGTTTGTGTTTTTTATGTGTTTTCGTAGTGTTTTGCATATCAGGGTAATTCGAAAAAAGGAATGGATATTACATGTTTTATGCATAAAAGGGTGTTAAAATGGAACCTCGGTCGATTGCGCACAAGAAACCAACATTAGTAGGTCAAGAAAGCAGAAAAATTCAGATTTTCCAGAAGGTCAGGGCGGCCGCGCTAGTCTTGGGAGCGGCCGTGCCCATTTGTCAGAATCTCAGGGCGGCCGCGCTATGTCGAATTTCAGGAATCTTAATTCTATTATAAGATTGATTTTCTTGACTCCTGATCTATTGAGCTGGTATTTAAAGACTTTTAAAAGATTTTTTTCACATAGAAGAGCAAGGAGATAACAGCAAGAAGACCTAATAGCACAATACAACGAAGAAGAAGAAGATCTTGTTTTTAATAGAGATTCTTTGCTTAAGTTGTAATCTTGGATTCTTGTTTTCTTTGTTGTTTGAACCTAATACTCTTGTTAACCTACTTTGCTATTATTATTCAGTTTATAAAGACCTAGTTTTTATACCATGTTTTCATTGGAACCCATGGTGACGATGAGTTCGGTTATGAACTAACCGTTATCATGGGGTTCTAACGGATTTACTTATGGATTTCTATAGTTAATTATTTTGATACCTAAGTGTGTGGTGATTGTATGATATCCTAGTATTAGTTGGGCGTATTCGTCTTATATGTGTAGCTAACATATAAGATAGCGTGTTAATCTCTATTGAAGCGATAGTGAATATAGAGATTTAGAACTTGCCATGCTGCCATAGGTTCATGTATAATTGTTATGCATGATTCGTAGGTAATTTTAACCATCTTACTTGCCCTATGTAATCACGATAGATAACTTTTTCATTAAACCTTTATGTTGTCAAATTCTATAGACATATAGGGTCTCAACATAATTGGTGTCTATTCAGCTTTTATCTCTTTTATGGATGTCTGGTAGTAGGGTATTCGTACAACGAAAGTTGGCGTATACTAGTTTCGTGTAATCTGATTAGTTATCATCAGCATTGCATGCTAAGGTTAAGAACAATGATTTTGAATGAAATAGTAATGAAGTTAGAATCCCATGTTTGTCTCATATAGTTAATTCAATCACTTTTATTTATTAGCTAATTGCATGATAATTTAATCTTAGTTATAAACATCTCAACTTGTTATTGTCTTAGCATTGAGCGATAGACATACCATTGTTGCATAAGTGCATAATCTTAAGTTAACTAAAAATAGTCTCTAGGGGTACGAATCTAATTTATATCTTATACTACTTGTGAATGTGTATACTTGCGTGTAATATTAGCACGTGTTTTCGCCCTAACAGCCTACGATTACATTAGTCACACGAGTACCCTCGACTCCACCATTTTTATAAAATTGACAGTTAAATATTTTAAAGCAAATCCTTGGCGAGGACATTAACAACTGCCTAACAAACCATACATAAATATTTCACATTTTGATAAGTCTTTTAGGGGCATTAAACATGGTCACCAAGTTACTCGAGGGGTAAGGGTTCGTTCGTGAAATGCCGTTACTTAAAATGGTCGTTTCTCCTAAACCGTAAATCCGATTAAAGCAACCAACATATCAAAATAAAGATTAAAACATAATATACCTAACCATGGAAATGATTAGTTCATGGAAGTGGGTTTTATAGTCAAAAATTTACTCATAAAAACAGTTCTTAGAAAAACGGGCATTAAATTTTCACAACACCAAAGCACCATACAACTACAATTCAACAACTCAAGATCCATACTTTTACTACTGAACTAAGGTAAAAAAAAACTCAAGAACATCAAATCCAACAAGTATCATACTATCTCCTTAATCAACAAAACTACTCAACAATTAAAGCTCTAAACATGCTTAAACATTTTATATACTAATCATCCATCCAACCCATTTTCAATCTCAGATAATAAAACTTATTACTAAGGGTTTAGAATCTTTATACCTTTCTTGGAGAGTGGAGAATCACTAGGGAGCATTAAAGAACCTTGATCTATCCTTATACAACCTTGATCTTTCAATCAAAATCAAGAAACACAAAGTTAGATCTAGAAAACACTATTCACCCTAATCTTTGATGGATGATTAAGATATGAAACCTTGGAATCATGAGATCAAATTCATACCATAACTAAGGTAATAAATATGGGATTTAAGGAAACCAACCTCTTAATTTTTGAAGGTATGGAGCTTGGACTTTGAAATCTTCTTCTTGCTTCTAAGAAAAGTCGGGAGCATTGGTGAGGGGGAGGAGAAGAAAATGATTGCTTTCTTGGTTACTTGGTATTTATATGTTGAATGGATTGGTTAAGTATTAACCTTGGTTAACTAAGTGATTAAAACACTTGGCCTATAGTCATTCTTGCATAAATATCTTTGGCCAATGCTTGCATCATCCTCCTTGCATCATCTACTAGCCACATGTCCACTTCCTATGGTGTGATGATGTCACTTTAGTTCTAATCCACTTGATTAATCTCCCTATATTCTTGTACAAGCTTTTTCCTTGACCATTTTTTGTTTTAAGGTTCACTTATCTCTCATTCTCGTTGATCATTCTAGGGATCATATCTGGGATCTTATCTTTAGGGTTTCCCTAATCCCTTATTACTATCTTATATTCCTTTAGTGATCCTCTGTTATAATCCTTGAATTTAATTCATTTTAGATCATGTTACCTTATACTTAATCCCTTCGGTGCTGGTGGATTTTCGGGAAAAAAATCAAAGTGTCCGAATTCGAATTCTGACGACCTTTACATAAACTTATTTATATTATGTAATACTAATACAATTTCAGAATGTCCATAACCAACTCCTATATAGGGTGGTCTGATAAATTTACTTAATCAGCAAAAGTTACTATTTATCAGGGTTTCAAAAATTTCCAAAAATTGGGGTTATTACAGTTTCCCTTCCTTAAAAGTATTCTATCATGGAATCAGATATAAAATAGTTGGGAATACTTTTCTAGAATTACGCTTTCTAATTCTTAAGTCGATTTTCCACATTGTGGTTCTTCTGCAAAACTCTGACTTGTTTGATAACCTATTCCTAAGCACTTGGTCCTTTTGATCCATAACCCTTATTAGTTTCTCCACACAGGTTAAGTATGGTTGCATGTTTCCGTGCTCGTATTCAATTATATCTCTGGCTTCCGGATTATACTTCCTTAACATTTTCACATGGAACACATTATGAACTTGCTGCAGGTTCGGGGGTAGGGCTAGCCCATAATCTAACTTCCTAATATGTATCAAAATCTCAAATGGTCCGATGTATATCAGGCCTAACTTTCCTTTCTTTCTGAACCTTATCAATCCTTTCCAAGGGAATACCTTTAACCACACTAGGTTCCCTACTTCATTCTCATTTTCCTTCCGGGCCAAACTGGCATACTTCTCCAGTTGATCTTGGGTTGCTACCAGCCGTCCTCAAATTGAATCCATTATGTCCTTAGCCCTTTGGACCACTGCTGGTCCGAGCACCTTGCACTCTCCAACTTCACCCCAATACAAGGGAGATTGGCGTCTTCTTTCCTAAAGTGTCTCATAAGGCGACATCCGGATACTGACACATAATCTATCGTCGTAAGAAAACTCAATCCGTGCTAAATGATCATTCCAAATTTCTTTCAAGTCTATCGCACAGACCCTGATAATATCTTCTAGTGCTATAGTTTTACTTCTCAATACCCACTCTTTTGCATTCCGTAATCGTTATTATCTTCCGTTTATAATACTAATCTGGCTATACTTTTACTCGTCAACGTCCTATAACCTTTTTAATAATTGCGTCAACCTTTGTATCACGAACGCGTTATATTACGAATACCACTGCACTAATACCACTCCTTTTCTAGCTGCTTCTATCTTCGGAAGCTTGATTCATCGTATAGAAGTAATAGAATTTATTGAGAGATTACTATGATCAAGAACACTTTTTACATCACATATTTAGTACAGAAGGGGGCCAGCCTTTAGTACTTGATAAGAAATTTAACAACATGTGGTATCCTAAGAGCCTTCTATCACACAGATAGATAGTTATTCGACAATACCTCCCCTTATGGAAGGGTTGTTCTTCTCAGTTTACACGAAATGAAAAGGAGAGAAAAAGACCGAATTTAAGAGAATTATAAAAAAAATATTTGGTCATAAAATATCTGGCTTGAAACCTACCTTTGAACTATAGAGGTTTATCACATGAGAATTAAATATATATATATATATATATATCAACATCAAGTATTATAGCATCGTATTTCATGTGCCTGAATATTTTGCTATTCCGTCCATCATTCTATGGACCCATGCTCTTGTTCAATATTATTAACAATCACCTTTGAAACTCCTTCAACATCTAAAATTGAATCTGGGATTTCACACTCGACATCATCGTTACTAGAATCCTGCATTGCACCATTATCTCTTTTGTATCGTAATACTACTTCTTGTCGATAAAAAGGAATAAATATTCAATAGGTAAATAATCGACTTAGTTAGTCTATCAATGATAACTTATACATTTCCATGACCCGATTAATGGTACTCGATCTCCACATCAATTACAATACAACCCTCACAGTTGTTATCGTCTCATTATTCATAAAATCATTATTGCATTACTAGGATTTACCACTGACCTAGTGTAGTCATTCATTTTCCTCATAATCTTAATAGCTAATCGTACGGAGTCCATATTTATTGTATTGAAATCTTCTAAAGAGGTAACATAATCACCATTCATGATCCCTGAAGGACATTTCCCGAGCTTGTCGTATATATGCCATGAAGTAGACAAAATTGCAGAAGAGTTTCAATCAAGCAACGATAGTAGGTTAATACCATTATTAATCATATATCCTCAATAGGAGACTGGAACTCAAGGGTTCATTTAGTTCTTTTTGGAACGTGGTCCTGGCTTATCTCAAGGTAGAACCTTCTAAGATGGGTAGCCCGCTCACAACGATAACATGAATTAAACCTCTACCAATATAGTATTATAGTTGAGTATTGCACAGTAATCAGAAAGGAATATAAATCTTCCAAACCTTAATACAACGTTCACATCTTTAACCAACGTTATTGTATTCCTTTTGCACGGGCGCCTATAATTTCTTTCTTACACTTAAAGTGTCGGCCACCTCATTGGCCTTTCCTAATAGTAACAGTTCCTTACAATCAATGTCTTTTGAACCATCTTCAACAAAATTTTCTACCTCATTTCCCATCACAGCTTATGTGAAAATGATCTTCTTAAGTTCTGGTGAGTTAAAAAATTTCACCATTTTTCCATAAGTTATAGCATTAGTGTTTAAATGTGAACATCATCACGGCTGACTCCCGATCATACTTAGGACATCTCTTATCTTGGGTCCTTCTCGCTTTTAAAAAAATCAACTTTCATTGATTCGATCTATACTTCCTCAGGGTTTAGCATGTGCCCCACTTGGCATCATTATTATTACGTCATATTCCCTTTAACAAAATCTCTATTTGGAAAACTTAATTATTACCTTTCTTCTTGAAAAATCTCGAGGTTTATCCTTAAATCATTCCTCCTGTATTCCCTAGGTACAGGGCATATCAAGATACGATTTACTAATACTAGAACCATTGTCTATATAGTTCTGTAAACATTCTCCACTTATCTTTAAAGGTTGTCATTACCTAAATCCTTCCCATTCATATTGAAAAAACTCATAATGTCCCTATTAAGGGCTAAATGCCAACCTTTATGCATTCCCCTAGGGTTCATCTTAAGTTATCGAGGTTTTATCCTTAATTCCACCTTTAAAAAGGTATTTACACTATTCAACTGATAATTCAAGTCATCTATACCTGATCAGGGTATCTCATTCAATCATTCCCACCTCGATAGTCTATACCTAGTTTCATGGTAACATTCTTTTCCAAACTGAGGTCAATCCATATGGCTTCTGAAAGATAACAACGGTTATCCTTTTTTCTTTCCTGATTTGGTGATGGTAGCAAAGACGTTCTGAAAGATATTGGTCGTGTTCAATCATAAAATTCTTCTTACTAAATTCTTGTTTACTTTTGTTATTTATCTCAATAGTCATCTCAATATTGGGATATCTTTTATACCTGGTGTCTTCCTTTTGGGTATCAAGTCACAAGTATTACATACACTTCATATTCTTGAAGGCCAATTCCTTCATCCAATTTCCCAATTTCTTGTTTTCCCGTCTCCTCGGTCCATCTGTGTCTTATTTCTTAATCCATCGATCTATCTCAAAGTTTCATCGAATCCTCTCAACTTAAGAGGATTAATCATGTATATCGTGTTAAGTCACACACACTGTAGAATGGGGTTGAATACAGTGTTTAGAACAATCAAATCGAATATAAGAACTCAAGTAACAGAAAACAGATTTTATGCAACACAATAAACTCTGTTATAATATGGAACTGTCCTCTCTCAGTGATGAACAAATTATCACGAGAGTTGCTAGAGTTACAAAGAATAATAACTTCGATAGTCGTAACACTTATAGTGTAAACTCTATGCCTGTGTTTATATACTACACAGTTACAAGATAATCTTCTAATTGATATGGAATATAATTCTGCTTCCTAAAATATATCAACCAGTTATCTTTTCTTCCAAGTATTCTATTCTTCATAGAATTCCTTCTTCATGCACAATTCTTTCTTTCTTAGTCTCGATCTTCTTTCCTTTCAATCAGCCGCCTGCCTTATCTGAAAGTCATCTTAATACCTGATATTATCTCTTGATAAATATCTTCTGAACCTTAAGTTCTGAAAACTTAAGTTCTTATATCTTAAGTTATGTCTTCAGTATAAGTGTTGATTTCCAGTTAAGTATTGATTTGTCCTGTAAGGTAAGATCTGAAAACTAAACACAAATCATATTACACATGACATTATCAAATATATCTAACAATCTCCCCCAACTTGTAAATTAGCATAATATACAAGTTCAACAGATATTTGATGATGTCAAAAACATTAGGTACAAATACATGAGAATTTGACTAGATAACTACAACTTATAGTCCTTTCAGCTTTACCATCTTTAACTTTTGATAACAGCTTCAGTCTGTATAAACTTCAGAATTTAAGTAGTTGTAGATCTTTGACTTGGCTTCAACTTTCAATTTCTTATCTCCTGATCTAGTCTTATCAGATATGCCTTGTCAGACTCTAGATTGAATTCCACAGCCTTATAACCCGGAAAAATAGTTATAATCCTAGCAGAGTTAGGCTTCATATCAACAATATCACCTTTGTGATCTTTGTACTTGGGACAGTATGTGCTGTCAGACTTTACTGAATAAAGCTTCTTCTGTCTTTGAATTTGAGACTTTAAATACCCTGCAGCACTATCTGTTAATCTGTCTTTCACTTTAAGTAGGTATAGAACATGTTCCAGTTCCTCAAAATACTTCAGTGGTATAGCATTTTTCTTAATCTGGTATACCCTTCCATCTGTCATAAAATATAACAAGATATGTTCTTTCAAGAAGGTATGGTAAACCATTTGTACAGATTCAAGTCGATTCAATCTTTCAGGAGTTGCTCCAACACCTGGTTCACTTAAGGAAGTTGGATCATTGGTTGTGTTATGTACTCTTCTTTCATCAGAACTACCCAACCCAGATTTATCTCTTGCTTCCTTTCCTGTAACAACTCTTGCTTCAAAACCACTTGTTGCAGTCTTCAAAGGTTGAGCCTGTTAGCTTTAGTGAATCCTGGTAGGAGTATCTTTGAAGGTTTAACATGAGCAATGTCAGAGGTTTCCTTTTCCTTATCTTCTGATATCAAGCCAACTTGAGCTATGTCAGAGGTTGCTTGCTTCACTGTCATATCAGAACTTACTATATCTTGACTCTGAACAACATGAGCCATGTCAGAGGTTGTTTGAAAAATCTTCTTATGCATCAGAGTAAGATTAGCATCTGCTTCTTCATCAATTATTTCTTCATCCATAACTGGCATATAAACCTTTACAGGTTCATTAACTTTTTCTTTGCCCTTGGACCTTGGATCAATTTCCATTTGTGATTTGGCCTTGGTTGCTTCAGAACTTGTTCTTCCCTTAATCACAATACCCTTAGGTTTTGGAAATTTCTTTCAACAACAGAAGCTTCAGATTTTGTCTTGACACCTTCTGCTTTGAGTCTAGCTTCTTCTTCCTTTAGACTCTCAAAGTCTATTCCTGTATTTTCTTTGAGAAATAGCTGCTTTGAAATTTCTTCATCAAGTTCTAGATATTCACCAGAACTTATCCTTTTACCAGTATCAGAACTTATACTTCTCCCAGTATCAGAACTTGTTCTTTGACTTGTAATTCTAGCTTTACTTGATGAAAGTCCTTTGCCTTGACCTTGACCTCTACCCTTATCAGAGTTTCCCTGGTCATCATTTCCATCATCCTTTCCTTTCAGTGTCTGAATAGATTTGCATTTGGACTTAATCACTTTCTCCCCCTTTTTGGCATCAGCAGGTAATAGAAGAGAGACAAGCAATTCCACTGAGGATTGGATCTCATTGAGTTGACTTTGGTGAGAAGATTGATTCTTCAGAATTTCTTCAATTTGAGTTTGTTGCTTCTCCTGAGTTTTCTCAATGTAGGCAATTCTGTTAAAGGCTGGCTTGAAAAATCTGTTTTTTTCAAGTTTCAGATTCATATCTTGCTGGATCAAGTTTTCTTGAATTTTATTCATCTTGTCATGAGTTATTGAGTGTTGACCTTGAATGTGCCTTGCACTCAATGCAGTAACTCTCAACTGTGCCTTGAAATCATCATTTATCAGCATTTCATCAGCTTTTGCAAGATGCTCAGCAAGAATCTTTTCAGAAGGAACAAAACT
This sequence comes from Apium graveolens, assembly GCF_009905375.1. Lineage (NCBI taxonomy): Eukaryota > Viridiplantae > Streptophyta > Magnoliopsida > Apiales > Apiaceae > Apium > Apium graveolens. The sequence goes on along the minus strand of NC_133653.1, from coordinate 132,450,740 downwards.
AACTGAGTTCCATTCTTTAGTCCACTCCTTTCCTCTAGGAGTTTCACTCCAAGGTACTGGTGTTTCCCTTGTAATAAACTTCTTGACTAAATTAGCTTTATGAACAGTTTGTTGAGGTGCATGTTCTGATGGACCAGCTGCATCAGCATCTAAATTTTCAGTAGCTATACCAGTAATTTCTTCATTGACAGCATCAGAACTTGTAGAATTTACAATATCAGCATCCTCAGATAAAATGGCAGTATGTGAGGCTATAGAGGCTTCAACATTATCCTCTAAAGTCTGATCTGTAACCAGATTCTGATCAACATTCAACATTGATGTTGTTGGTGGAGTGAGTTGAATTAGTGGATCTTCTAAGTACAAAACCTCAGGCACAATCAGATTATGAATATCAATTTCAGCACTTGTACCTGGTTCTTCAGTATGTACTGGATCAACTATAGGTGACATAGGAGGTGAAGGTATGTTAGCTTGAGCAGTTTCTGTTTGTGCAGAAGGAAGTAATTCAATAACAACTGGTTCTGTTGTGATCAGAGATTCCTGATCCCCTTCATTAGCTGCTTCCACTTTATCTGAATCTGACTCAACTATGTTCCTATGAGCTCTCTGTTTCTTTAATTTCCTCAAAGGTGGAGACACTGTAGGAGTGTTATCATCAGAATTTAATTTTCTAAGCCTTTTGAGGGGCCTAGAACTCCCAGTTATAGTATCTTTCTGAGAAGAAACCTTCTCAGCTTCTACAATAACAGGTTCTGAAATAGGAACCTGTTCCTCAGCATCTGATTCATCTCGAAGAATAATTCTCCTTCTCTTCTGTTGAGTCTGAGGTACTTTCTTAGTCCTCTTGGGTTTGGAAGATGAAGGCTACACTGTAGGATCTGAAGGTTGAGGTTGAGAAGTTTGAGGTGTTTGTGCATCAGTGGTAGGTGCTGATGGATGAGGTTCTGATGGTTGGACATCAGGATATAATTCAATATATTTAACTGGATCGTAGGTTATTAAGGCTTGTTTGACGGATAAAGGAACTAGGAGGGGCCTTAACACAGCCTTCTTATTATCAGTAGATAATAAGTCATTAAAAGATCTTTTAGCTAGTCTGAATGATGAAATTAATTCACTAGCATATTGGGACTTATTATCACAACAAAAACTATAGAGAAGTTGACAAAATCTAGCAAAATAAACAGTATTTCTATCTTCTGTCATTCTATCCCCAATAAAACCTAAGACAACACTTGTATAATCAAAATCAGTTTGATTTATGAGAGCATACCCGATTTGTTGGCTGAATATGGGGATTGCATCAAAATTAGAGCATTTGTTTGCAAAAGCCTTGGTTATGCAGTCAAAGAAGAAACTCCATTCCCTCCTTATGAAAGATCTCTGCAACTGACCCAGCTTTGCCAATGTCCTCTCATACCCCAGACTGGCCATCATGTTTTTAAGAACTGGCTCTTCAACAGTAGAATAAACACAGTTCTCAGGCAGCTGTGGTGCTTGTCAGACCGTAGCCAATGTCACAACATACTCATCCTCCCCTGATAAAAAAATAATACTTGGGGACCCTTGAGCACCACCATCATCATATACTCTGCTTCTCCAGAACTCCAGTACTTGAGTACCAGAGACTGCTTCTGGTTCGGTCAGAGCGTACCCAATATCAGAACTAGCAAGAAAGTCCTGAATGAAGTGAAGTTCTGATGGGGCTTCTGACTTGCTAAGAATAGCAGAGAAGTTATTAGGAACAAACTTAGCTCCATAAAAAATTATATCTTTTGGTGCCATCTCTGTAAGAAATTAAGTGAATAAGAGAATGTTTGCAAAGTGTTTGTAAAAAGTCCTGAGAGAAAAACAGCTTCAGAAAATAAAAGAGAGAGAGTGAGAGAAAGTAAAAGAGATTTAGAATAGAAAAGTAAGTAAAAGATTAGAAAATCTTTTATCTCTCATATATATACTCTCTCCACTCAACAGTCATATTTTTGAAGCATGGGATACACTTTACACCTAACACCATGTGAACAGTCAGTAAACGGTTAGAATGAGAGTTAATGGGCACGTAAAATGAGCAATAATTACCATGCACATGCAGTTTTTCAGGACATACACGTTAACCACTAACCCACAATGATTATGACTATTTTATCTCACATTATCCAATATTCTGTAAAAATATTATCGTTCAAGTAATGACCAAAAATAAACCAAGTAAATAAATACTGCCACGTAAGCATCAAAACTTGATTATTATCAGGATTTAAAAGTCATCAGAATTTGGCTCCTTAACTCGAAAAGTGAATGTGTATTCCTGTAATTCTTCACACAAATACTGATATGGTTTCATTAGAACTTAATCATCAGAACTTCCATCAGAACTTGTCCTCAGAAATTATGAAAACTGACACATAGACTGTTCATCTAAAATAACGTTGATCACCACAGTAATTTTCATCATTTATATGGAGTGTAAGTGTGTGCATGAAGATAAATATCAGACAAAGAGTAAAGTCTGATTCACTTCAGTACATCTTAGAAATAAGGCATAACTAAGAACTTTGCTCAAAATCTGTCATTATTCTGAAGTCTACTTTAGAATGAGTTCATGCATGAGTCCACCTCAACTGTTTTGTGCTCATTTTATGCATCTTTTGAAATTCTATTTTACAGTGGCTTCTCAGTGTAAGTGAGTCACGACTGCTTATTAGAATTTATGCTGTTATCAGAGTATTTCTCCAGTAATCATAGAGTGTGAAAAGTCACCAAGAAAATTTTATTTTTCTTTTCTAATGCATATTACTTAATACCAGCAATGCACTTGGGTCTTCCCTTCCACATTTTTACTCTAGATCTCAAAGGAGTACCTGATTTTTATTACTTTTCTTTTCTTTTTCTTTTGATAAGTGAGGCTTATCAGCACTTAGTACATCCACCAGATTTACTGACATCAGAACTTAACAGATAAGAAGTACTATTCTAGTTTTTGACTTGGTAATAAGATACACAAATTAAACTTCAACTAAGCTCAATATCAGAATTTTCTTGTGTTAAAAGATTTCCACATAAACAATTACTTCAAACATGGGATCTTTAGTATATTAAAGAGTACTAGGTCAGCAACTAGCACAGTTATCCTCATTGGATTGAATAGTCACATAAACATTCATATCACTATCAGAGTTTAGAAATTCACATCAGACAACAATCAGCACTTAAGCTATTTTCAATATAAGCAGAGAATACACAAAGATAGTAATATCTATAAATACTGATCATAAAATCTGATGTATCAGAACATAAACTAAGCAGATTTAGAGAAAGAACCTGAAACCATTCCAAGTTCATTTACCAATCTTGTAAAAGTAGCTTCACACAGTGGTTTTGTGAAGATATATGTTAGTTGTTGATCTGTGGGAACAAAATGCAATTCCACTGTACCTTCATTCACATGTTCCCTTATGAAATGGTACCTAATGCTGATGTACTCTGTAATTGAGTGTTGAACTGGATTACCTGTCATAGCAATAACACTTTGATTATCACAGTAAATAGGGATTTTAGAAAATTCTAACCCATAATCCAGTAACTGATTCTTCATCCAAAGAATATGTGCACAACAGCTTCCTGTAGAAATGTATTCTGCTTCTGCAGTTGATGTGGAAATTGACTTATATTTCTTGCTGAACCAAGAAACCAATCTGCCTCCAAGAAATTGGCAGCTTCCACTTGTGCTTTTCCTGTCAATTTTGCATCCTGCAAAATCTGCATCTGAGTAACCTATTAGCTTAAAGTCTGATTCTCTAGGATACCACAATCCCAGATCAGTTGTACCCTTAAGATACTTGAAAATTCTTTTCAAAGTTGTTAAGTGAGGTTCTCTTAGATCTGCTTGAAATCTTGCACAAAGACAGGTAGCATACATGATATCTGGTCTACTTGCAGTTAGATAGAGTTGTGAGCCAATCATACCTCTGTAATTAGTAATATCTACTGATTTACCAGTATCCTTTTCCAACTTAGTTGCAGTGGCCATGGGAGTGGATGCACTTGAACAATCCTGCATTCCAAATTTCTTAAATAAATTTCTGGTGTACTTTGATTGACAAATAAAAGTTCCTTCTTCATTCTGCTTGACTTGAAGGCCCAGAAAATAGTTAAGTTCTCCTATCATACTCATTTGATATCTTGACTACATCAGTTTGGCAAACTTCTTACAAAGTTTGTCATTTGTAGAACCAAAAATGATATCATCAACACATATTTGTACCAAAAGTAAGTCCTTTCCATGGTTGAGATAGAACAATGTTTTGTCAATAGTTCCTCTGTCAAATCCACTTTCCAAAAGAAACTGAGCTAAAGTCTCATACCATGCTCTTGGATCTTGTTTAAGGCCATAAAGTGCTTTATCATGCCTGTAGACATGATTGGGAAATTTGGGATCTACAAAGCCTGGAGGTTGTTCAACATATACTTCCTCTTCCAATTCTCCATTAAAAAAATCACTTTTCACATCCATTTGAAAGACTTTAAACTTCTTGTGAGCAACATAAGCTAAAAATATCCTTATGGCTTCCAATCTAGCAACTGGTGCAAATGTTTCATCATAATCAATTTTCTCATGTTGAGAGTAACCTTTTGCAACCAGCCTTGCTTTGTTCCTTGTAATTATGTCATCACTGTCAGTTTTGTTTATAAACACCAATTTTATACCAACAACTGATCTGTTCCTTGGTCTTGGCACTAGGGTCCAGACTTTATTTCTTTTAAATTCATTTAACTCGTCCTGCATTGCTTGCATCCAATCAGCACTTTATTTGGTTCAATTTGAGAGAGAAAATAATGATAAAGACATTCATTTGATGTAGTTGTTCTAGTTCTGACACCTGCATCAGGATTTCTAATAATTAAGTCAGGTGTATGTGCTTTAGTGCACTTCCTTGCAGATGGAAGGTTTTCTCTAGAACTGGATGCTCCCCCATGATCCATGCTATTTCCATCAACATTTTCTGATGCTCCCCCTGAAATTATGCTCTTTGAGTTGGATCCTTCATTATTTGAGTTTCCAGAAATATCAGAACTTAGCCCATCAAAACTTGAAGAGCCTTTTGTAGGTTCTGATGCTTCTTGAGATGTGGTTGGATCTTCAGTATGCTCTCCCTGCACAGGTGCATTTTCCTTAGGTGTAGTCACCACAGTTTCAATAACATCAGAGTTTAATCCATCAGAGTTTGCAGTATCAGGATGTACAAAATCAGAATTTAAAACTTCATTTTCGAATCTCAGCTGATCATGATCATTGAAATCTTCAAGTCTAGTAATCTTCTTATCATCAAAAGAGACATTGATAGATTCCATGACAACCCTTGTTCTTAAATTATAGACTCTGAAAGCTTTTGTAGAAAGTGGATATCCAACAAAAATTCCTTCATCAGCTTTTAGATCAAATTTGGATAGCTGTTCGGGATGAGTCTTAAGAACAAAACCCTTGCATCCAAATACATAAGAGTACTTCAGATTTGGCTTCTTTTTCTTTACCATCTCATATGGTGTTTTTCCGTGCTTGTTAATGAGTGTTGCATTCTGAGTAAAACAAGCAGTCTGCACAACTTCAGCCCAAAAGTAGGTTGGCAACTTTGCTTCATCAAGCATAGTTCGTGCAGCTTCAATAAGAGTTCTATTCTTTCTTTCAATAACTCCATTTTGCTGTGGAGTTCCAGGAGCAGAAAATTCCTGCTTTATTCCATGGTCTTTGCAGAACTCTTCCATAATCAAATTCTTGAACTCAGTGCCATTATCACTCCTTATGATCTTCACAGAATCTTTGACCAATTTATCCAGTTGCTTGACATGATCAATCAAGATAGATGCAGTTTCACTTTTTGTGTACAAGAAATACACCCATGTGTATCTGGTGAACTCATCCACTATGACCATAGCATATTTCTTCTTTGCAATAGACATGACATTCACTGGACCAAATAGATCAACATGTAGTAGGTGATAAGGCTCAAGAATTGATGATTCAGTCTTGCTCTTGAATGAAGATTTTCTTTGTTTTGCCTTCTAACATGAATCACAAAGGCCATCAGGAGCAAATACTGATTTTAGCAGTCCTCTCACAAGATCTTTCTTGACTAGTTCATTTATATTGTTAAAATTTAAATGAGAGAGTTTCTTGTGCCAATCCCAGCTTTCTTCAATTGATGCTCTACTCAACAGACAAATTGCAGAACCATCAGTACTTGTTGAAAGCTTGGCTTCATAAATGTTACCATGCCTGTATCCTTTCAGAACAACTTTTCCTGTAGATTTGCTTACAACTTCACAGTGTTCTCCAAAGAAATCCACATGATAACCTCTATCATAGATTTGACTCACACTGAGCAGATTGTGTTTAAGTCCTGAGACCAGAGCTACTTTTTCAATGATGACATTCCCAAGATTAATATTGCCATATCCCAGAGTTTTTCCAATGTTGCCATCTCCATAAGAAACACCTGGGCCAGCTTTCTCCACAAAGTCCGATAGGAGGGCTTTATTTCCAGTCATATGTCCTGAACATCCACTGTCCAGAACTAGGATGTTCTTCCTGTTGCCCTGCAATCACAAAGATCACTAATGATTAGTTTCAAAGACCCAGACTTGCTTGGATCCTTTGGCCTTTTTAAGTTTGTTAACATTTGCAGCGGATTTAGCATCAGAGTTTATGTTAACAGTTTGATTATCAGAATTTGCAATATCAGACTTTGCATCAGAAATTATACTAGAAGGAATAATGTTAACTTTCTTTATAAAAGGTTTTATTTGATAATAATCATGGTACAGACTATGATATTCCTTACAAGTATATATGGAATACCATAAACTACCACAATGAAAACAAGGATTTTATGGGTTATATCTAACAGACTGACTCTTAACTCCTGATTTTGAAGGTAAGGAGTTTATATTCTTATTCTTCCTGCAGAAAGAAGGCAGATGGTTAGAATTTCCACAATTATGACATGTTTTTCTAGGAGCATTAGGAACAGGATTATAATTGTTACTTTTGTTCACACCTTCTTTTCCATTCCTATTTTTCCTAGGTGGCTTTACCTTGTTTACATTCTTAACATCTTTCAGCTTATGCTTAAGCTGCTTCTTAGTCATTAAGCCTATGTTAACTTCAGTTGGCTTATCCTGTTTAGGTTTGTCAGAAGTTACTATCTTCTTAACTTCTGATTTAACAATATCAGACTTTGCAGTTATAAACTTAACAGGATTTACCTTTGGTTTTTGTTTAACAATTTGAGGGTCGTTTTTTTATAGTTCCCTTAATGTTCTTGTCATCTCCATAACCTAAGCCCTCTTTCCAGTTTCCACTACTAAGAATATCCTGAGTTGTTTTACCAGAGTTAGTCCAAGTCCTGATAATCTCTCTTTCCTTTTCTAACTCAGTTTTTAGAGATTCATTCATTTTTAACACTTCATCCTTAACATAAAAGGCATCATCTCTATCTTTCTGGGTTTGATGGAACATGACTAACTCCTTTTCTAAATAATCATTCCTCTTTTTATAAGCAAGATTTTCAGAAGTTAATCTTTCACATGTTAAAGTTTGATCTTTATAACTAATGAACGTGGTCTCAAAATATCTTCTTAACTCAGTAATATCATCAGTATGAAAGGCATACGTAGTTTGAGGTACCTTTAAGTCAGCAGTATCAGAACTGCTATCAGCATTTTCCATCAAGGCATAGTTTTCCTCATCCTCAGAATCTGAAGCATCTTACCAGCTTTTCTTTTTTGTGACAAGAGCCTTGCCTTTGTCACTCTTCCCTTTTATGCAATCTAGAGATATGTGGCCTTTCTCACCACAGTTGTAGCATTTAACATTTGAGTAATCTCCTCTGTCAGACTTTCCTCCTTTGCCTTCAGATTTTCTGAAACCTTTCTTTTCAGAACTTGCACCTTTCCTGGAAAACTTCTTTCCTCTCCTAAATTTTCTGTACGCAATCTTTGTGATCCCTTTCACCATAAGAGCACACAGCTTCACTATCTCCTCATCAGGGTCCATCTCAGGTATTCTTTCAGTTTCTGAGTCATCATCACTATCAGAACTTGATGACTCAATATCAGACTTTGTGATGAGAGCCTTTCCCTTGCCTTTCCTTGAGGCAGCTTCTTTGGGACTTTTCTCCTCAGCCACAAAGGCAACTGTTCTTGACTTTATTCCATTCCTCTTGCTTCTTTGTTCCATTTCAAGTTCATGAGTCTTGAGCATCCCATAAATTTTATCAAGAGTTGTTTCATCAAGATTATAGTTGTCTCTTATTATTGTGGCCTTCAAATCCCATCTTTCAGGAAGAGCTAACAGGAATTTAAGATTTGAATCTTCAATATCATACTCTTTGTCAACGAGTGATAAATCATTCAAGAGTTTGACAAATCTGTCATATAAATCAGTTAATGACTCATCAGGCTTTGAGACAAAGTGCTCATACTCTTGAGTGAGTATCGTCTTCCTGTTCTTCTTGATTAAATCAGTTCCCCGACACCTTGTTTCCAAAGCATCCCATATCTCTTTTGCAGTCTTGCAGTTAATTACCCTGTTTGACATGACATTATCAATGGCACTATGTAGCAAGTGTCTTACCTTTGCATCCTTTGCAATTGATGAGATATCTTCAGCAGTGTAATCACTTTTCTCCTTTGGTAAAGACTTTCCTGGCTAACCTGCAACTTCCACAGAGAGTTTGGTTGGCATATGTGGTCCTTCATAAATCCTATCGAGATATTCTGGATCTGTAGCTTCCAGAAACATAGCCATCTTCACTTTCCATATAAAATACTCAGAAGGTTTCAACATAGGAACTCTTATAGTCTCATATCGACTATGAGTTATGGTTTTTGGAGGTTTTTCAGTTTTGGTGGGCTTGGTTAGAGTTTCTTCTTCAGACATGATTGATTTTGGATCTTAAACTATTTGTGTGTTAACAAAAGGCTCTGATACCACTTGTTAAGTCACACATACTGTAGAAGGGGGTTGAATACAGTGTTTAGCATAATCAAATCAAATATAAGAACTCAAGTAATAGAAAATAGATTTTATTCAACACAATAAACTCTGTTACAATATGGAACTGTCCTCTCTCAGTGACGAACAAATTATCACGAGAGCTGCTAGAGTTACAAAGAATAATAACTTCGATAATCATAACACTTATAGTGTAAACTCTATGTCTGTGTTTATATACTACACAGTTACAAGATAATCTTCTAATTGATATGGAATATAATTCTGCTTCCTAAAATATATCAACCAGTTATCTTTTCTTCCAAGTATTCTATTATTCATAGATTTCCTTCTTCATGCAAAATTCTTTATGTCTTAGTCTCCATCTTCTTTCCTTTCAATCAACCGCCTGCCTTATCTGAAAGTCATCTTAAGTCCTGATATTATCTCCTGATAAATATCTTCTGAATCTTAAGTTCTGATAACTTAAGTTCTGATATCTTAAGTTCTGTCTTCAGTATAAGTGATGATTTCCAGTTAAGTATTGATTTGTCCTGTAAGGTAAGATCTGAAAACTAAACACAAATCATATTACACATTATATTATCAAATATATCTAACATATCACTTATTCTTTCAAACCTTGACTTTATCTCATGATTAGTCACTATCACCTTGATGATGACACACTTCTCCATCTCTGCTAGGGTTCCTTAGGGTTTCCACGTACCTAACTCCCTTATTGTTCCTCAAATTTTACTTCCTTTATATTCCTTTATATTCCATTCAGTATTTTGGGTTTCATTTCTATTACAATCATTTCATGAACGAACATAGCATAAGCATTGATTTCAAACATCCCATCATTCTGGATTCGTGTCCTTCAACGAACCTTGACGACTTTCACAACCTAGATTCGTAATTTATCATACCCGTCCATCTTTGGTCGGGCTCTAAATCTTCTACATTATCTCTATTTCTTTCTTATACCTCGGGAAGTACTTTCACCGAAATAATTGACTGGATCTTAACCAGTTTATTTAAACATCTTTCTCTACTTCTTTCTTGCCTCCCTACGGTGGTTGGCCTCTCCCTTCGGAAGGTAAATGGCAAAATAGTGTTTTGTGCCTCATCAATCATTTAGAATCTCAAATAATTGCTCTATTCCTTTTTGGACAAGCTCTTACCTCGATTAGCTCAGCTGTTCCTTGGAACTCTAAGAGCTTAAGCGACTTAAAGGTCTTAAAAGAATTTCCCAATGCATTGTTTCCTCAGGGTGGAGGTTGTGGATAATAGTCTAAGTTTTGTTGATATAAGACCATGAATTACTCCATAGGAGTACCGTCCTGGGTCTCCTTTCCTTACTCGACTTTTATTTTCTCAGTATGAAACGTTTCATCATTCTCCTCATAATCGGGGTCATCCTATATATTTTAAATCTCATTTCCACTTAATAATATTTTGGGTTCCTTATATCTTGATTGTGAGCTCCCTTATTGTCAAACTCAGGGTTTGCCCTAATCTTATTCCTTCTGGGGGCATAATGCTTTGAAATGTTTTGAGAAACTCTTTATATTGGTTTTACTTACTTTGCTTAAGTCTTTCTCTCGTACAATCCTTACATGGTCGGGAGATATGAATTCCCCAGTTTCTATATACTTCACGACACTCTTAAGTGTTAACAGTGCAGATGACACTATGAATAAACTTGTGATCTTATCACACAAGATCTGATCTGAACTGAAAGAAACAAATATATACATACCCATTTATTCAATAGTACATCAACTAAACACATGAAAGAGAATTACATCGTCTAATCTGATCTATATCATTTAGTCAATCTAGACTAACCATTCATAACTTAGGCTAATCCTCCAAAAGTGGTGCTGAACGAAAATCCTGGTCTCATCATTTCGTCTTTGCACACTAATCTGAATCAAGGAATACGGGCAAGAACGACATTCCTTACCTGCTCCATCAAAGAGGTGATGAGGTATAAGATAGTCTTAAGTAGAGCTGGATCAATCTGACCCTCAAGATGTCCTCTAGCTGTAACTCGAGTGGTAGCCTCAATCATATCCTTGCTATAGAGTAAGCCTGCCGGAAGTACCTCACCCACGCTCCTCGGTGCAATAAGTCGATCCATCAACTTACTTCTAACATTACGGGCCTCAGACAGGCCGCCTAAAGTCATATGATAATCAGCGATAAGAGAAGCTTGAATGGTTGCATCTAGCAGTCCATGGGGTGCAGGTGGTACAGACCCAGGTGATTCAACTGGGTAACCGAGCATAATATCAGGTGACGATGGTGCTGGAGATAAATGAGGCATCTTCTCAGTAAGTGTTGGGCTCTATACATGGGAGGGAATAGGAACTAGTGGAACCTCATGGATGTCTACATGAATTTCTTGAAGATAGGCTGATACCGGTATAACGGGTGCCATGGAAGGCCCTACTCCATCTACCTTCACTATCTGTTGTGGCCTTGGTAACTCTCCATCCTCTAGTACCGTCCTTGCGTCCATCCTAGCTCAGATAGTCTCCCTGACTACGGTCATAAATTCCTCAGCGATCATCTCTTCATTCTTGTCAGGATTCTCCTCAGCAACAATCTCTTTTGGGACAACATCTTCGACTGCTACATGCTCAACATGAACATTATCCGGTCTCTCGTTAGGGTACTCTATCAAATTCACAATCTGATATTCAACATGTAGTAAAACATCATCATGTTGTTGCTCCTGAACCTCAGGCTTCGGTTCCCCACTACCCTATTCGATAACAAACTATGTTACTATCATGATATTTATAAGGGTTTCCGTAAGGGTTTTAACTGTCAGTACTATGTTAGGTAGTCCGACTATGAACTTGGAAATAGTTCTTATTATCTTAGTGAACTTATTATGATATCATCGCATCATCTCTAAGGTTTATAACACTTAGCTCTGATACCATTTCTTTAACACCCCCAAATTCGGGGTCAGGAATCCGGATTGTCACAACCCTTATTTCCATTCAAAACACTTTACTTTAATTTAAAAAATAACTGCATACTATTACCCCACAACTCCACAACACATTATAGTCTCGGAGATGAAATCTGAAATTGTACAAGTCATGATCCACAAATTAAAAGTTATTATACCTCAAAAGGATTTCTGAATAAATTTACATGTTCCTTGCCATTATAACAATTCATAGATATATATAAGTTCGGTGCATCAAAAGTTAAAATCCTAGTATATTGGTAGTTCCTACCTCTGCCATAGCGGCATCAACGCCTACAGGAAACTGCACAATGTTTCCTATACATTCACGAATTGGGATCTTGGTCATGTCCATCTCGCCTAGCTATTATTGTGATAGATAAAAATAAGCAAGGGTGAGCAACACAGCCCACCAAAATAGCATATAACTATCCAACATCATATTTAGATTTTTATATTTTTTTGTGAAAATCTTGGTCAAGCAAAAATGAACCAAGTTTGATATCTTAATGCGACGAAGTCATAAAATATTCAATATATATACTTTCAATATATATATATATATTTTATTCAATTGTGCAATGTATCTATCTCGGTATCTTTCTGAAAAATCTCAGTCATGCATAAGATAATCATTTACTAAATATAAGCTTAAAAGGATGAAGTACAAAATACTCCAAAATACTTATATCTTCTCCGAATTCTACTTGAACTACTATTGTTCAAAGTGTAATTAGTTTCAAAAGTTCATCACATAGATGAAGCTACAAGATAAAACTTGTATAATAACGATCTTTGAAATATCATTTAAAAGAAATGAAGTCATAAGATACTTCATTATGTCTATATATATGTATATATGTGCATATATATAACTTTCATACATTCCTTGAAAACCTTTGTTATGAAAAGTATAAACAGAGTTGTATTACCCAATAATTTTCGAAGAAGGAAAACATTTGCATAAACCACGAAACCTTGCTGATCGGGCAAAGATATCAATCACGTTACTTTTCTACTATGTTAGATATATTTGTGATGTCATGTCTAATCTGATTTGTTTAGTTTTAGAACTTAATATCAGAACTTAACTGGAAATCAGAACTTACTGAAGACAGGAAGTTATCGAAACTTAAGCCATCAGGACTGACATCAGAATTTAAGTGCGGATACACTTCAGGTATGAAAAACGGCTGATTTACAGGAGAGGATCTGGATTAAACAGAAGAAGATATGCTTGGAGAGTTGTACAGCTAAAGGACTACAGTAGATTATCTCTGATTGATGTATTTTAGGAAACAAAACATATCATATCAATTAGGAGATATCTTGTAACTGTATAGTATATAAACACAGATTAGGGTTTACACTATAAGTGTTATCATTCACGAGAATATTATTCATTGTAACCCTAACATCTCTTAGTGATATCATACATCACTGAGAGAGTAGATTAAACCTACTGTAACAAAGTTTGATATATTGAATAAACTTGTTTTCTGTTACATACTTGTGTTTATAATTGAATTGATTGTAGATACTATATTCAACCCCCTTCTATAGTATCATTGAGGCCTAACAAGTGGTATCAGAGCCAATCTGTTAAGCTTACAAACAGCTAAGATCCAAAGAAACAATCAATCATGTCTGATCAATCAAAAACACAAGACCCTCAAGAACCTGCAAAGGTTCAACCCATTCAAAATACTAGTGGATATGAACCATCAAGGTTCCTATGCTTAGGGTGTCTGAGTACCCTGTATGGAGTGTGATGATGGCCATGTTTCTGGAAGCTACAGATCTAGAATATTTAGACAAAATTTATGATGGTCCATACAAGCCCATAAAGCTTATGTTGCAGTTGGGAATGAGCCACATAAGATGATTCCCAAAGAAAAGAGAGAACTCACCACTGAAGACATCTCTTCACTAGGCAAGGATGCAAAAGTAAGACACTTGCTTCATAGTGCACTTGACAATGTCATGTCAAATAGGGTGACTGGATGCAAGACTGTAAAAGAAATCTGGGATGCATTGGAAGTGAGATGTCAAGGAACCAATGCCATAAAAAAGAACAGGAAGCCAATACTCACACAGAAGTATGAGCACTTTTACTCAAAATCTGATGAGTCACTAACTGATACATATGACAGATTCACAAAGCTGTTGAATGATCTGTCACTGGTGGATAAGGAATATGATCTAGAAGATTCAAATCTGAAATTCCTACTAGCTCTTCCTAAAAAGTGGGATTTGAAAGCTACTACAATAAGAGACAACTATGAACTTGCTGATATGTCTCTTGATGAAATCTATGGGATGCTCAAGACTCATGAACTTGAGATGGAGCAAAGAAAGAAGAGGCATGGAGGGAAGTCTAAGATAGTTGCTTTAAAGACTGAAGAAAAGCTAATTGTCTCTAGGAAGGCAAAAGGAAAGGCTCTCATCATACAGTCTAATTCAGAGTCATCAGATTCTGATGATGATGATTCAGAACCTGAAAATTTATCTGAAGTAGATGTTGATGCAGAGATGATGCAACTGTGTGCTCTTATGGTGAAGGGTATCACAAAGATAGCCTACAAGAAATTCAAAAAGGGTAAGAAGTTTTCCAGGAAAGGTGGAAGTTATGACAAGAAAGGGTTCAGAAAGACTGAAGGCAAAGGAGGAAAGTCTGACAGAGGAGACAACTCAAATGTCAAATGCTACAATTATGGTGAAAGAGGCCACATCTCTCCTGATTGCAAGAAAGGAAAATGTAACGTCTGGGAAATAATATGTAATCATTTTTATCAATAATAATTATTATGTGATTTTTATGTGAATTTTGGTGAATTATTGGATGATGGATAATAATATTTGGATGTTTATTATGATAAAAATTTAGATATTTTAATTTTTAATTATCCAGAATTAAATATAGATAATTTTGGGTATTTTTCCTGGTAATTTTTGGATTATTATATGATTTTATAAGAATTTATAGAATTAATAATGATTATTCTTACATAATTATAAAATTAGTTTTTAGAATCAGAAATCGTTCCACTTCAATCGTTTTTGCATTTTTACAACCCGAAACTCTTCCGAAAACTCCTTCCTAACCTAATCTGATAATTATGAACACTTTTCATGTTTTGACTTTTTCGATCCGAGGTACGGTTTGACCTGTACGAGTCCCGGTGTGAAATTTTCAATACGCAAATCATTTTATATACCGATAAAAGTCCCTATTCTCAAAAGGCGAGATAGTATTACTTCATTTTCGTATAAAGTATTTTATAAGAGTCTCTGTTTTGATAATTATTCAAATTTGATGTTAAAATCGTATCGTCTTTTCAGTTACTTAGCGGCTAAGTAACTTATTTTCGGATCTGATTTGTAAATGTAATTATCAAATTATTATATAAATAAGATATGTGATGGTTCTGTCAGCCTTGTGTTGCTGTATCATAAATTGTTTGTGATTTGTGGGACGCGGAGATTAATTTTATAATTAATTATTGAGCTGTATAAATTTATTTTATTTTTAAAATGGTTTTGTTGACTATTTATTTTCATAAATGCTAAATTTATTTCTAAAATTACTTTTGTTGCTTTATAATGTTATTTATTATTTTTAGGAGTTTATAAAAATTAGAAATCAATATTTTATTAATTATTCTTCTTTAAATTATTTATTAAGTAATAAATAAGGGTTATTTAACTTTTATATAATTTTATAAAGCCACCAGAGCATGTTAAAGTTTTGAAAATTATTTTATTATCTTTATAATAGCTCTAAGGACTTGGTAAAAATAGTAGATGGATTTATTCAGATGTCTAAGTATTTTAAAATGACTTTAACAAGAATTATTTCCATTTTATGTGCTATCTCGTAAAATTCGCAGAAAATAAACCATATACTCAAAAATTATTTTAAAAACATCGGGAGACAGATATTTTTATGAACTTTATTTTAAAAATTATTTCGTAGTTAAATTCCATGTTTTCTAATTATTGTATAGTTTATAAATGTAATTGCGGTATTATTAAAAATTTCGGAGAGAATATCCAAAGGAGGCAAAAGGACGATAATGCCCCTGCCTCCATTCCTGTAAAAACCCGGCAGCCAGACCCGCTTCTTCTTCTTCTTCGTGGGTATCCCTGATTTTTTTTACTCTCTCTCGAATCCCTTTCAATTCCTCCCTGAAGTCTCTCAATTTCAACTCTCTTCTCTTCTATTTCGTTTTCCCCCACCTTCGTTTCCCTATCTCGGTAAGTTTCCCCGTTTCCGCCATGTTTTTCTGGCCGCTGCCCCTGTATTCCGACGCCGCCTGCCCTGCTTTCCGGCGGGTATGGTGGCGCGTTTTTTTGGGGTTTCGATTGAGTATTATATATGTGTATGTTTTGTGAGATATACAGTGTGCGTGTGTGCGATTGTGTGCGATTGTGTGCGTGTATACGATTGTGTGCGTGTGTATGTTGATCATGGTGTGTGTGTGTGCCCTGTCTGGGTATGGTGGTGTTGGCCGAGTTGTTTTTCCGGTTAATCCCCCGGATTCTTGGGCGTGTTGCTCCTGTTACGTGCTACCGTGTTTTTCCGACTGTGCCTTGTTTTCCGGTTATTCTTCCGGACTGTTGTGCATAATCTAATTTTAGATTCTTGGATTTTTCGGATTAATAATTGATTAATGTTGCGTGATGTAAATAAATTTTGTACGAGAATTATAATATTTAATCGATGGAATTCGCGAAGGATGTTCGATATAATCGAAAACCCGTGAATTTTATCGCCGTCGGCGATGAGCCTCGACGAGCCGACGGTGGACAATGATGATTAATTCTGAGTCCTAAATTATAAATAAATAAAAATTAAAATTAGTTTGTAAAATAAATTTCGAAATGAAAAATGAATAATAAATAATTGTAAATAATGAAAATGTATCGGTGGTTGGGACTTTCGAATTTGAAATTGGATTGGTTGTTGTTTGTTGTTGTGATTGACGTCAAAATGATTCGACGGGTAAGCCGATAAACAAAGGAGACGCTACCCGATTTTCGGGAAAATTAATTCCGAAAATACGGAAACGTAACCTGTTATTGTCGGAAACGTCGAACGAGGATATAAATAAACTTTATGAAACCTATTTACGTGACGTGATAAGATATTTTGGGAATAATCGATTACCCTATTTTTTTTCAAAATAACAAATATACGTATTTTTCGAAATTAAATACCGAACCGAGTTTCGAAGATGTGAACCATAATTGCTATGTATATTTCGATAATACATATAAATATGAATTCGGTTATGAAATCGTATGGGTAGAATAGGATAACGATTTGATGTTAGGCTTAAGCGGTTATCTGAATTAGGGTATTTCAACCCTGTAGGTTTTAGACGGAAGACCCGAGATTTGACATCGGACTAGGAACGATCTAGTGGTTAGACGTCGAGATCAACAAAGTTTCAACTGAAGGGTCTGAATGTTGGGATTGTATCCAGAATAGGATAGTAGTTTGACGATAAAGCCGAATGATCAAAGTCGAACCAAAGTCAATAGCGGCTAAAGCTTATTGAGGCAAGTATTCTGGATTTTTCTTTTAAATACTGCAAGTATTCTTGATTTTCTCTTAAACACTGCAAGCGTTACTAATTTTCTTTTAAATTACTGCAAATATTTATTCGTTCATATTCTAAGTTCAGAATAGTTAAATGTTTTACATTTCGCTGCAATTACTCATAGTATGCATGTTCCTTTTATTTTTGTTCCTATAATTCGATTGCTCTCTTGAGCAAATACCCATTCTTTCGGGTTATTTGTGAACCCTGAATTGGGATGTTTTGAATTTAAAAAGATTTGATATCAAAATACTCCACGGGCTGGATAATGATATTTTGGGGATTAAGTTTTACTTAATCCTAAGGACCGAAACATAACCGGTGCCTTGAGATGGGTCGTAGTGCCTGGGGACCCGACTGGATCTATACATGTACGTATAGATCTGCATTGTATCCTGACTGATCAGCAGGATATAGATGCGAACTAGGGTCCATTCTAATTTATTGTTGATTTCCCTTAACGGCATTCTCTCTCGAATGGTTTTATGATTCCAAAACCGAACAAAACCCTGATTCAGGAGATGAATCGGGGAATCGCTTGTCATTTTTGGATTTTAGTTAAAGGCTGGTGATAGCCAACATTTATTCGCTCACTCACTCAAAATAAATAGAATTATTTAAAATTATTTCAAGATTTTGTCCGGAAGTTATTCCTTTGGTAGTAATATTTGAACTCAAATTATATACTTGTTGGGCATTTTGGCTCACTCTTGCTTTGTGAATTCTTATTTCTTCCAGAAACAGATAAGGATAAAAGTGAATAGCTTTGATAGACAGCAGAAGTTAGAGAAACTTTCGATGCGAGAGGTTGAGGGTGTTAGAAGAATGTGACAAGAGCATTAGTTTAAAGTTATTTACACTTGTATTCTAGTTGTGATGAGTTGTAGAAGGTTAGATTCTTGTTTCATACCATAACCTGTATACGATCCGGATTCAAGGGGTTATTTATTTATTTCTTTATTTTATGTAATGATTGTTTAGTGACACCAAATCTTGACCCCGGATTTGGGTTGTTACAAATTGGCATCAGAGATGCAGGTTATTGGTCACTAAAATAAGAATAGGTGAGAGTAAGATAAGAATGATAGGTTGTACAAGATAGGAAAAATCCTAGGCATATTCAGGATTAATTGAATTGAGCGCGAATTAGGGATAGTAGATCCGGGATGGAGTTGCTAAGATAGGATCGTTGAGAAATGTAAGGCGAATATCACAACATTATAGGTATATTGAGTTCTCAGATCATACAATAATAAGGAATCGAAGGATGGACGGAGACTGGGTATGTTACCCTACTTTTCATGTGGTTTTGAAGGAAATGCGGCTGATTTCGTGAGAATTTGTGTAAGAGAGGCTACGATTTAACTTAGGTATTAGGACGAATTCCACGTCAAAGGCAACCAGTTGATGGAAGCTGATGAAGAAATAATGTTGCGCATTTTGAAGGCACCACCGTTGCGAGAAGATTCTTATCACTTATCGGGAGCTGCGCAAGAAATAATATCTACCTTACTAGGTACAGGTAAGACTAGCGAGAAGGTGCGCCCTTACCTATGGACAGAACATCGAATCGTATGCGTGGTTGTAAGAATAACGTCAAGGACGAAGATGAGAATATGAAAGACAATGGTAGGCATCAACATTGGGTTCGAGTTAGGAATAAGATGATATACGACGGTAAATGAAGTATCGGCAATCAATAAGTGCGAGCTGAATCCAAGAAAAAGTGGAAGAGGTACCAAAGTAGAGAGACCCTTATACGGGCATTCTTTTAATTAGACATTTCATTGGTAAATCAGGAAAATAACAAGTAACTTATATAGTAATGACGACCAAATATTTGATTTCCAAAATTTTAAAATGAGATCCCGGAAGAGATTTTCTTAATCAAATTTTGGAGGATTTTTGCATGAAATGAGTTTTATAATTTGGTTATCGAATTACTATTTATGTTCTTGTTACTATAAACAGAAAGTGACCAAAAGAGAAGAATGGAATTAGACTCAGTGTTGTTAGTTCAAAGAATCAAGTAGAATCACTAATAGGGAGAAAGTTTAAAGTTTTTCGTGAAAGACAAAAACTTTGTTTAATAAAATCAATAATTGAATCAACATATAAAATATTATTTATCCAATTTATAAAATTATTAAAATTTAACGAGATTCGTGAATCGAATGGACGGAGGATGATTGAAGGAGATGGCAGAATCTTCTAGATGGTGGAAGAGGAATCATATTTTATCGATGAAATTGAGGCGTTGCGTGATCGATGGTTATTTTATCCAGATAAATGGAATCCAAAGCAGTGGTTATAAATTTCGCAAGGACGCAATTATGGTCAAATCATTACAATATTGGACATGGAGGCATTTCCAGACGACATTCCGAAGTTATAACGTGAACAAAACGGTGAATCTCTCATTCAAATGGTTTCTGAAAGCATACGTAAGTGAAACATGGAAGGTGATCAACATCGACATTCTTTCTTCTGATCCGGTAGTATATGTTTTCCTGATTCTTGAATACGTATGAGCTTCTTTTGTGGATAAATCATATGAGGCGAAAACAAAATTTATGTATTTCGTCTGAATTGTTTCTCTTCTCAAATTCTTGATTCCTAATTGAGACAACAGTGTTGTGATATGACGCTTTGTCAAAATGATGAAGAGTCGGGTGGGACGCCACCTAATCATGTGATGTATTCCATATAGTATGAAAGACTAGCCATCTTGAGTACGAATATGGGTGTCTCATTCACATTTAAATCTTCACTCATTTTTCTTCCTTCAATTTTCTGATTTACAAATTCTTCCAATCAGTTGTCGCATTGTTATTCCTTATTCCGTTTTTCAATCAAAATCATGTTCACAAACTTTCCTCTTGCGTGGAGACTGTTCTCCGATGATTTCAAAAGAAGTGAGATAGTGTGATACGTGGAATCATACAACGAACATAGATACGACTGCAAATCGATAAAGATGGACATTTACGAGCAAGGAAGAATTGACACACTGACAACGTGGTCGTGACAAAGACATCAAATCTGATAGTTGTTCATGTTATGAGGATCTCATCAGTATGATAGATTACGTTAACGCGATGCACTTCAAATCAGAAAATTTCGACAAGAAATAAATCGTAGTGAACCGTAATGAATAAATTAGTTATAAAATAAGAAAGTAAGGCTATGTACATCAGACAATGCGAATAAGCATCGGGACGATAATTAAAGATTAAGGAAACAAGCAATTAAGATGTGAAGCATCCCTTCGTCGCAGGAAGATATTTGTCGTAAAGATTCCAGATGGAAGAAATCTTAAATGTAATCGAATTTCAGACGTCTTCTTAAGGAATTATGAAGTTCTCTAACTTGAGTAAATAAGTAATGGTAAATTTAATACCCATAACCGGATCAATGATGAAAATTCCATACAGGAAGGAATATAAGTGAAGATGAAGCATTGGTGACTCGATTGCGAAACCTTATAAGAAATAACAAACTGATGATGGAGTCTTCACCCGATTGTGATAATGATAATTAAGACCCTATGTGGTTATTATAAGATAAATAGGCTCACTAACGAAATTGAGCATGTATCGTCAAAGAAGGAAGGTTATTGTGGTTCATTGAAGGATGCGGCATAATTTTAAAAATAATTGTACACAAATTGATAATGGTCAGAAATAAATTAAAAGAATCGCGAAATCAAATTTTAAGTTCATTAATAAAAATTTGCAATATCCTGAAAGAACTGAGAAATGTATGGTTTTATTAATCATTATTGGAGTAAGACCCAATTCCAGTTAAAAAGATATATGTTATGCTAGTCAGATGTTGATCCAAGGTGAATTGTGGGAATTGATGATTTTGGTTGATGAAAATGGGTGGATATAATTTTGGATGATTTGGTTGATTGATGGTGTCGGCTTGAGTCCGACTAGTAGTCAATGGTGTAGGGGAAGTGCTGCTCAAACTTTCAGAAATTACTCTATGTTCACGAATAAAGAAATATATTTTCATTTTCATCAGTACTCCAAACGATTGCGATCTCGGTTCTTGAGGAAGAATGTTATGATCAAACCGACTTTATGTAATTGGTCTTTGATTCCAGTTAGCTAGTCAGCACTTGGTTTAAGTGATCATTTAAAGGAGGTGATTGATCCACTTTGCCAACTAATGGTTAGTTAAATGGAAATCGATTCCAATTAGACTGAGTCAAGCTCTAACATGATTTCCAGATCCGAAATCAAAGCGATAATAAATTTGGAAAATGTAATGGCATGAACGTAAATTGAAAGCTTAGTACAATTAGCGTGATGTTACTGCAAACAGGTGCAAGGTTTGATCCAGAAGAATACACTCTTTTCGATAAATAAGAGGATCAGGAAGTTACTGGTACACGCTAGTAAGAAGAATATTTTTAAGAACTGAGGGTTTAGGATAAAGCAAAGGGAGTATATCATCTGCAATAGCGTTCCAGGAAGAACTTGGATGTATACCCATATCGAATGATGAATTAATGGAAGATTCGAATGTACACTTCTTTTGAACGACGGTTGAATGGAAGTTGCTGTAAAATAGCAGAAAGCTCACAAATTCAAGCATCTAATAAAAGAAGGAGATTGATGAAGTCCGCATGTGAACTCACGGAAAAAAGATGATGGTCAATGAAGAGAAGTCAAACACGCGATCTGTGATACGTCAAGCAAGGCTAAGAAAATAGCTACCGAGGAAATTCGATAATTCTATTAGTAAGAATTTAAATAGTACAAATAAAAGCCTTCATTCCAGTGTGAACTTCAGAAATGACTTATCCAATAATAAACAGATTAATATTACTAAGAAAAAGAAATTCGTTACGTTTGAAAGAGATAATGAATAATGAAAATGGAGAAATAAGGAAGAAAAGAAGTGGAATAAAAAGGATGATAAAGAAATTTTATAAAATCAACCAGGAAATATGCAAGTTGGGAACGTCAGTTGTGCCAGAATTGTAGGGGAATGAGGTGAAACACATATAGTTGGAGATAGGGATTTGTTCCAAAATTGCGTGTAAATAGGAGTGATTAAACAAAGGTATTAATGGCAAACTGCTAAAGAAAAACGTTACCATGAATCTCATGTCAGAATTCTTTAAAACTAAAGTGAAGTTCCGGAGGTTCGAACAAATGATTTACCAAGGGTACCTCAGGGAAGGAGGTAAGAATTTCTCGTCGGTTATTGCACAGAGTCAAGCTGGTGTCAAAAGCCCTGTATCGTCTAACTCAATAGGGATAAAATAATAAGTGAAGGAAAACTTCAGAAATGTGGAATGAGAAAGAATAATGAAATAAAGGGTATTTTGTACTATACAAAAAAGCGGTTATGGAAAGAGAGAATGGAAATATGAGGTTACGCGTCGATTATCAGAAACTGTAAGTTGAAGATTAAGTGAACACAATGTACCAGGAGTATTGGGATAGTGTGATTGTATTTATTGATAAAATCCTCGCTAATTCAAGGACTGAGAAACACCAAGTTGAACGCCTGAAGATATGCTTGCGAAGAGTTGGAAAATAACAGCTGCATTTTCAGCTTCAAAGATATGAATTATGGTTATAATTGATTATGAGCTCTAGTGTGTGGGTAAATACCCAATAGGAAAGGTCCATTTAGGAACATATGTTCAAATAGAAAGAAAAGAGTGAACACCATTAGGATTGTTGTGAAATGGTTAAAAGAATTGGAAAAGTTAGGAACTGAAGAATAGGTTTTGATCCGTCTTCTGGGTTATACTGATACTTAATTTGATGTTAGATATTAAAGGTGGTATTAATGCAGATGATTGATGTTGACTTCAGTATGGGACGTTGTGAGCATCAAAGTTCGTATTGATATCTAATTTGATATGACAATAAAATGAGTATTAGTACCAAGAGACCGGGTTTTGAATAAAGTTATGATTCATTCCGTTCAAAATTAATATTTCCTTGTAGATAGTAGCAGATTCTCACTCGATGAATCTACTTGATAGTGATTGAAAAGAAATAGAAGTATGCTACCAAGTGGTGAATAGATGCAATTGCCGAAATTTTTCTTTTTAGCCTTTGAATAGATGTAGAACATTTCGAAGCATCAGACGTCATGAGCTCAGGACATCGGGTGCAGACGAATAGAAAATGCAAGAGACCGATTAAAGATTCTCGAATACGATTGGAATTGATCATATGCCAGACTACCCAAACAGAGGGAGACATGAAACGTAAAGTTGAATAGTCAGTGAAAATAGAAATTTCATGAACATAAACTATTAGAATTAGAAAGAAAAGAGGGTTAGTTTAAATTAAGTTAGTCTTTTGAAATAGTGAGGTAGATAAAACGATTGTGAATGAGTTGGTCTTGTTGTCGCAAGTATAACGAGTCCATAAAACATTCAGGTGCGTATGACTGCGAGGAGTAATTTAGCTCCAAATGTATGAAGTAAAGATTGAGTTAGAGATTGCATGAGCAACTGATAGATTTGATGACAGTAAAAGGCCGTTGAATTGTGATTAAGGTTATTAGGACTGAGAAATTATAAGAAAGATACTTGGAAAACATCATGGTTTGTTTCTTAGCATGATTCTGAGGACAGAATCCTTTTTAAGGGGGGAAGGATGTAACGTCTGGGAAATAATATGTAATTATTTTTATCAATAAATAATTATTATGTGATTTTTATGTGAATTTTGGTGAATTATTGGATGATGGATAATAATATTTGGATGTTTATTATGATAAAAATTTAGATATTTTAATTTTTAATTATCCAGAATTAAATATAGATAATTTTGGGTATTTTTCCTGGTAATTTTTGGATTATTATATGATTTTATAAGAATTTATAGAATTAATAATGATTATTCTTACATAATTATAAAATTAATTTTTAGAATCAGAAATCGTTCCACTTCAATCGTTTTTGCATTTTTACAACCCGAAACTCTTCCGAAAACTCCTTCCTACCCTAATCTGATAATTATGAACACTTTTCATGTTTTGACTTTTTCGATCTGGGGTATGGTTTGACCTGTACGAGTCCCGGTGTGAAATTTTCAATACGCAAATCATTTTATATACTGATAAAAGTCCCTATTCTCAAAAGGCGAGATAGTATTACTTCATTTTCGTATAATGTATTTTATAAGAGTCTCTGTTTTGATAATTATTCAAATTTGATATTAAAATCGTATCGTCTTTTCAGTTACTTAGCGGCTAAGTAACTTATTTTCGGATCTGATTTGTAAATGTAATTATCAAATTATTAAATAAATAAGATATGTGATGGTTCTGTCAGCCTTGTGTTGTTGTATCATAAATTGTTTGTGATTTGTGGGACACGAAGATTAATTTTATAACTAATTATCGAGCTGTATAAATTTATTTTGTTTTTAAAATGGTTTTGTTGACTATTTACTTTCATAAATGCTAAATTTGTTTCTAAAATTATGTTTGTTGCTTTATAATGTTATTTATTATTTTTAGGAGTTTATAAAAATTAGAAATCAATATTTTATCAATTATTCTTCTTTAAATTATTTATTAAGTAATAAATAAGGGTTATTTAACTTTTATATAATTTTATCGCCGTCGGCGATGAGCCTCGACGAGCCGACGGTGGATAATGATGATTAATTCTGAGTCTTAAATTATAAATAAATAAAAATTAAAATTAGTTTATGAAATAAATTTCGAAACGAAAAATGAATAATAAATAATTTTAAATAATGAAAATGTATCGGTGGTTGGGACTTTCGAATTTGAAATTGGATTGGTTGTTGTTTGTTGTTGTGATTGACGTCAAAATGATTCGACGGGTAAGCCGATAAACAAAGGAGACGCTGCCCGATTTTCGGGAAAATTAATTCCGAAAATACGGAAACGTAACCGGTAATTGTCGGAAACGTCGAACGAGGATATAATTGAACTTTATGAAACCTATTTACGTGACGTGACAAGATATTTTGGGAATAATCGATTACCCTATTTTTTTTCAAAATAACAAATATACGTATTTTTCGAAATTAAATACCGAACTGAGTTTCGAAGATGTGAACCATAATTGCTATGTGTATTTCGATAATACATATAAATATGAATTTGGTTATGAAATCGTATGGGTAGAATAGGATAACGATTTGATGTTAGGCTTAAGCGGTTATCTGAATTAGGGTATTTCAACCCTATAGGTTTTAGACGGAAGACCCGAGATTTGACATCGGACTAGGAACGATCTAGTGGTTAGACGTCGAGATCAACGAAGGTTCAACTGAAGGGTCTGAATGTTGGGATCGTATCCAGAATAGGATAGTAGTTTGACGATAAAGCCGAACGATCAAAGTCGAACCAAAGTCAATAGCGGTTAAAACTTATTGAGGCAAGTATTCTGGATTTTTCTTTTAAATACTGCAAGTATTCTTGATTTTCTCTTAAACACTGCAAGCGTTACTGATTTTCTTTTAAATTACTTTAAATATTTATTCGTTCATATTCTAAGTTTAGAATAGTTAAATGTTTTACATTTCGCTGCAATTACTCATAATATGCATGTTCCTTTTATTCTTGTTCCTATAATTCGATTGCTCTCTTGAGCAAATACCCATTCTTTCGGGTTATTTGCGAACCCTGAATTGGGATGTTTTGAATTCAAAAAGATTTGATATCAAAATACTCCACGGGCTGGATAATGATATTTTGGGGATTAATTTTTACTTAATCCTAAACCGAAACATAACCGGTGCCTTGAGATGGGCCGTAGTGCCTGGGGACCCGACTGGATCTATACAGGTAGGTATAGATCCGCATTGTATCCTGACTGATCAGCAGGATAGAGATGTGAACTAGTGTCCATTCTAATTTATTGTTGATCGCCATTAACGGCATTCTCTCTCGAATGGTTTTATGATTCCAAAACCGAACAAAACCCTAATTCAGGAGATGAATCGGGGAATCGCTTGTCATTTTTGGATTTTAGTTAAAGGCTGGTGACAGCCAACGTTTATTCGCTCACTCACTCAAAGTAAATAGAATTGTTTAAAATTGTTTTAAGATTTTGTCCGGAAGTTTTTCCTTTGGTAGTAATATTTGAACTCAAATTATATACTTGCTGGGCATTTTGTCTCACTCTTGCTTTGTGAATTCTTATTTCTGCCAGAAACAGATAAGGATAAAAGTGAATAGCTTTGATAGACAGCAGAAGTTAGAGAAACTTCCGCTGCGAGAGGTTAAAGGTGTTAGAGGAATGTGACAAGAGCATTAGTTTAAAGGTATTTACACTTGTATTCTAGTTGTGATGAGTTGTAGAAGGTTAGATTCTTGTTTCATACCATAACCTGTATACGATCCGGATTCAAGGGGTTATTTATTTATTTCTTTATTTTATGTAATGATTGTTTAGTGACACCAAATCTTGACCCCGGATTTGGGTTGTTACAGAAAAGGTGATAAAGGCCAGGCACTTATCACAAAGAAGAAAAACTGGGCAGACACTTCAGAATCTGAAGAAGAGGTGAATTATGCCTTAATGGCAAATGCTGATAGCAGTTCTGATGCTGTTGAACTAAAGGTACCTCTATCAACTCTTACTTTTGATACATAAGATATTACTGAGTTGAGATTATTTCTTAAAAATATTTATATTAACTATAGAGATCAGACTTTAGAGAATGAAAGATTAAAATCTGAAAATCTAAAGTACAAAAACAGAAATAGCTATCTTGAAGAAGAGTTAGTCAAGATGAACACTATTCAGACATAGAAAGATAATGCTGTGTATGTTAAGAATGAATTGCTTAAACATAATGATTATCTAAAAACTGAATTAGAAAAAGAAAGAGAAATCATCAGGACTTGGACTAACTCAGGCAGAACAACTCAGAATATTCTAAGTAGTGGAAACTGGAAAGAGGGGTTAGGTTAGTTAAGCCAATTACTATCAAACAGACTGAAAAGCCAAAGGTAAATCCTGTTAAATTTGTTGCAAAAACTGTTGTGTCTGATTCTGAAAAGATGAAAGACTCTAAAACAGAAGTCAAAGAAAAGTCAACTTCTGACAAATTAAAACAGGATAACCCAGCTTTGTTAAACATTGGATTAATGACAAAGAAGCGGCTTATGTGTAAGCTGAAAGATATTAAAAATGTAAACAAGGTAAAGGAAGCTAGGAAAAATAGGAATGGAAAGGAAGGTGTAAATAAAAGTAATAATTATATGCCTGTTCCTAATGCTCTAAGAAAGAAATGCTATAATTGTGGAAACTCTAACCATCTTGCTTCTTTTTGCAGGAAAAATAAAGATATAAACTCTTTACCTCCTAAATCAGGAGTTAAGAGTCAGTCTGTTAGGTTTAAACCACAAAATCCTTGTTGTCATTGTGGTAGTTTACGACATTCTATTTATACTTGTAAGGAATATCATAGTTTGTACTATGATTATTATGAAATAAAACCTTCTTTAAAGAAAATTAGTGTAATTCCTTCTAGTGTAAATACTGATGCAAAGTCTGATATAAAGTCTGATAAAAAGCATGTTAGCATAAACTCTGAAACTAAATCCGCTGCAAATGCTAACAAACTTAACAAGGCCAAACGATCCAAGCCAGTCTGGGTCCTTAAAACTAATCAATAGTGGTCTTTGTGATTGCAGGGCAACAGGAAAAACATCCTGGTTTTGGATAGTGTTAATTCAGGACATATGACTAGAAATAAAGCCCTTCTATCAGACTTTGTGGAGAAAGCTGGACCAGGAGTTTCTTATGGAGTGGAAACATGGGAATGACTCTGGGATATGGCAATATCAATCTTGGGAATGTCATAATTGAAACAGTAGCTCTTGTTTCAGGACTTAAACACAATCTGCTAAGTGTGAGTCAAATCTGTGACAGAGGTTATCATGTGGATTTCTTTGAAGAACACGGTGAAGTTGTAAGTAATTCTACAGGAAAAGTAGTTCTGAAAGGTTACAGACATGGTAACATATATGAAGCCAGACTTTCAACAAATTCTGATGGTTATGCAATCTGTCTGTTAAGCAGAACATCAATTGAAGAAAGCTGGAATTGGCACAAGAGACTCTCTCATTTAAATTTCAACAACATAAATGAGCTAGTAAAGAAAGATCTTGTGAGAGGACTGCCAAAATCAATATTTGCTCCTGATGGTCTTTGTGACTCATGTCAAAAGGCAAAATAAAGAAAATCTTCATTCAAGAGCAAAACTGAATCCTCAATTTTTGAGCCTTATTGTAACGACTGAGAAATTACGCTTGTACTATATTATAATAAAGATAAATTATGTGTATTATTATGTGATTAAATGTGTGGAGTCGTAAAACCCTAATTGCTATGTGCTACGTGTTGTCTGTTTTGATCCGAACGTGTTTTGGATATTTATTGAGTGTTTTATCGTAAGTTATATATTTTATATTAAACCCCGTACAGCTCAAACAATGTTTTAAAAGGCCGTATTTCAAACAAAATCATTGGCCCTATTTTGCCAAAAACAACCTATACCATATCGCTATTCTGAACCCCTAGACGTTTTACAAATTTACCTTTTTCGCGAAAAACGACTTTTCCGAACCCCTTTGGGTACCAAAAACCCCACAAAAATCATATTTTTAATTTTATATGATCATGAAAATATCATACATCAGTTTTCTTTATATATTTGTAATATTCATAATTTTTGGGAATTTTTAGCATTTATTTTGTATTTATTGTATATTTAAAAATTCATAATTAATACCCAAAAATTATAAAAATTGGGGCCAAATATTTTTATTAGATGTGTAATTAGGCCCTTAATTTTATTTAGGGGTATTATTTTCCATAATATAAATAGCCTAATTTTTATTAATTAATTAATTAATTAATCATAAAAATTCAGAAAATCAAGAACTAGGGTTTGTTGGTGAAGAACAGGGCAGAGAATCAAACCGGATTTTGAAGGTGATTCTATTAACCAAATCGAACATGTAAGTAGTCAAATTGAAGCTTGTGATTCGTAGTTTCTGATTATGTAATCATTTTTGTTGTTGAATTGCTTGATTTTAATTTCGTATTTTCGGGTTTAGTATTCGAATTCGGGTTGCTTGATTTGTTGTTTGTTTGATGATTTCGTTGTCATAAGCTTGTAGATCGTCGAATTTAGGATCGAACGACACCGGTTTCGTAGGTTTTGGTGTTGGTTTCGAGCTCGCCGGAAACGGCGCCACCACCGCCGTGTTCCTGGGTTTCCGACGTCGAGGACGATGAAAGGAGATCGAGGAAGGTGGGGAAGCAGTTGTGGTTGATTGTGGAACGAAACTCGTGGAGGAAACGTGACCAAAATGCTGTGATTTGATCGATTGCACTCGCCGGAAATTTCCCCGCCGGCGTCGGGTTCTGTCGAGGCAGCCGACGTGTTTTTCGCGACCCGGGTTAAACCCGGTTCCAACCCCGAAATCGACCAGGGTTTGATCCCCAAAACCTGAAAACGAATTCCCTGATTGTGTTTTTTAATTATTAATTATTTATTTATATTTTAGTAAATCAAAATTAGTTTTTATAAATTCTAAAAAATCAATTAAAAATCAGTTTTAAATTCTGAAAATTTTTATAATTAATTTCTAAATTATTTTATTAATTTAGAAATTCGAATTTCATTATTTATTTAATTATTTAATTATTTATCTAATTATATTTTTATTTATCTATTACTTAATAATTAGGCAATTAATTAATAAATAAGGATTAAAAATGATTGAATAATATGAATAATAATTCGTTAATTAGTTGAATATTGCGAGTAGCTCGTATTTATACGAGTAGTTAATCCTTGAGTTCGATTATGGTGCGAATAATAATTATTAATCCGATAAATAGATATAAGTTAATTGTATCGATTGATTATTTGTATATAATCGATCTAATCGAGTAAGTAATAATAATTTATAAATAATTATAATAAATTGTAGTTAATCCAAATAATTAAGGATTAATTATTTTAAAATAAAATAATTATTAATTATTTATTTAAAAATATATTTAAGGATTATTTAATTATAATTAATTATTTATAATTAATTATTAATTAATTAAATCTTGTTTAATTCGTAGTAATTAAACCGTTAGTCCGATTCGAGTGAAGCGAAGACCCCTAGACTCAGAAAAATGGAACGAATCCAATAAAAATAATTGTAAGTCATAATTTCTTCCGAAAGAGAGTCGTATTGTGATAGTTAATTTTTTATATGTCCTAATAGAGGTAGAATCGAGTCAAATAAATTCTGAAAATTATAATAAAATCAAATAGTGTTAGTTAATACAGGTATGAGTCTAGTATCGATTCTAAAAATAATTATAAGTCCAAAAATCAGTTATGTGCTTTATGTGCTATGTGCTTTACGTGGTTATGTGAACCTTATGTGCTATATAATTATGTGTGTATATATGCGAGTCAGATAGAAATGCATGGGTATATATGTGGTTGCGTAGTATCCATTCGAGATACGTGTATGTAATAAGTTATCTAAACGACTACCTTTCTATGATTGATTCAGTATCAGCAAGGCAGATCAAGCCGGAGATAGAAGGCGGTGAGTTGAACCAGGTTAAGTACGCGCAAGGCAAGTTTTTCCCCTATTCTAAATCTAGAATAGTGAATTATACCCCATTTTCCATATCAGTGACACTTTGATAATTATTGTTCATATACACTGTTACACAATTATAGATCCACACTATATCCTGACTGATCAGCAGGTTATAATGTATATGTTGGTTCTTGTTTCCATTCTTGTTCATTTGGCACTCGCCAGTGTTGGCAAATTATTATTATATACAGATACAAATGGTTGTTTAAACCATCAGACTATCGATTCATTTATTCTTTTCTCTTTATACTATAAATATTGTTGCAGGCTTATTGAGCAATTTTGGCTCATCCCCTTTTATTGTTATTCCTATTATTTTACAGTTAAGGTAGAGAATGAAACCCATCAGAACCCGCATAGTCAAGAAGCGAGTCAAGCAGTGGGACCCTGTTATACCAAGATTGTTCATCCCAATCCCAGAAGAGAGCTTTGAGTTACCAGATCAGGTGTAACAGGATAAGTAGTAATGTTGGTTTGAATAAAAGTTGTGTGGTGAGAATATAGATAGAAGAAAGTTTTGTAATAAAGAGAATTCTTGAGACATATTGTTTTTATTTGGGTTTGTAATAAAGTTAGTGTGTCATTCTTGTTTTCAACTCTTAACCTTAAAAGATCCTGAGTAGCAGTAGTTCGGGGTAATTATTATATTTATATTCCGCTTGTGCAGGTTTAGTTTGTAGTTAATGTTAATAATGCCCCAAATCTATACCCCAGATTTGGAGGGTGTTATACTTATCATTTACTGCATGTTGATATATTTGGTCCAGTCAATGTCATGTCTATTGCAAAGAAGAAATATGCTATTGTTATAGTGGATTAGTTCACAAGATACACTTGGGTGTATTTCTTGCACAAGAAGAATGAAACTGCATCTACTCTAACTGATCATGTTAGATAGCTGGATAAGTTAGTCAAAGGTTCTGTTAAAATAATAAGAAGTGATAATGGCACTGAGTTCAAGAATTCAATCATGGAAGAGTTTTGCAAAGAGCAAGGAATAAAGCAGGAATTTTCTGCATCTGGAAGTCCACAACAGAATGGAGTTGTAGAAAGAAAGAACATGACTCTTATTGAAGCTGCACGAACTATGCTTGATGAAGCAAAGCTACCAACCTATTTTTGGGCTGAAGCTGTGCAGACTGCTTGTTTTACACAGAATGCTACACTCATAAACAAGCATGGAAAAACACCATATGAGATGGTGAAGAAAAAGAAGCCAAATCTGAAATACTTTCATGTATTTGGATGCAAGTATTTTGTTCTTAAGACTCATCCTGAACAGCTGTCAAAATTTGATCTAAAAGCTGATGAAGGAATTTTTGTTGGATAACCACTTTCCACAAAAGCCTTCAGAGTCTACAATTTAAGAACAAGGGTTGTCATGGAATCTATCAATGTATCTTTTGATGATAAAAAGATTACTGGAATTGAAGATTTCAATGATCATGAGCAAGCTGATGATCATACCACATCTCAAGACTCTCAAGAAGCATTAGAACCAGTCACTGACTCTTCAAATTCTGATTTATCAAGTTCTGATGAGCCAAATTCTAACAATTTTGGAAACCCTAATTCTTCAATTCATGAAGGATCCAACTCAAATTCTGGAATCTCAGAGAGCATAACTTCAAGGGGAGCATCATAATATGTTGATGGAGATAGCATGGATCATGGGGGAGGATCCAGTTCTAGAGATCAATTTCCATCTGCAAGGAAGTGGACTAAATCACACACACCTGACTTAATAATTGGAGATCCTGAAGCAGGTGTCAGAACTAGAACAACAATAACAAATGAATGTCTCTATCATTCCTTTCTATCTTAAACTAAACCAAAGAAAGTGGAAGAAGCTCTTCAAGATGCTGATTGGGTGCAAGAAATGCAGGAAGAGTTAAATGAATTTTAAAGAAATAAAGTCTGGACCCTAGTACCAAGACCAAAGAATAGATCAATTGTTAGTACAAAATGGGTGTTCAGAAATAAAACTGACAGTGATGGCATAATTACAAGAAATAAAGCAAGGTTGGTTGCTAAAGGTTGAAAGGAATATGTCCTAAGTCCAATCATGTATTAGGATTTAGGAATAACTTTTATGTAATCTGTTTTGATTTCATTGATATTAATAAAGACTTGTTTTGTTTTTATTACGGGCTTTATCTATTTAAGTGTTTAAATAAGATATACCATAGTTTAGAGTAAAGCTTTTTATGGATTATGATGAGATCATAAGAGTGAGACCTAAAAAGATGATAACTCTAAACTTAAATAGTTCCTGGTCATAGGATTACTAACTGGTAATTAATAATCCGCAAAAATCGGTACATACTATGCTTGCTTCATTATGAAGGATGTCTGTTCTCATAGACATTTGTGTGGTGACACTATAGCTAGTATGTAGGTGCTTATTATGGAATAAGTTCACTGAACATGACTCGCACAGCTGAACAACTGATGGAGTTCACTCACGTGTCAGCAGTTGTTCACATAGTGATAGTTGTACAAGTATCCTTAGACTTGAGGTCATCATAGTCATCTTGTGTACACTGAACTATGCTTTGGTTTAGTTCTTAGTCTCCAGGGACAATTATTAGGGCTCTTCTGGGTATAGGAATTTGTACACGAAGATAGTGTATGATCAATAAAGGATCTACCCCTTCCAGTGAAGGAAGCGAATGTTCAAGGCTGATCCACTTATGCTAGTTCAGGAATCTCTGGCCAGAGTGAATGAAATTAGAAAGGAGTTTCTAATTTGCATAGAACTAAGCATAGTAAATGGTAAGCAAGTGATTAAATTAGATAGGCTTGACACGAGATCCATGCCTTATATTTAATCGGAACATTGTAGGGTAGAAGGAGTTTATTGTACGGTAACTATTCACTGACAGGTTCTTGGTATTCTAAGTAGTGAATTCATATTATCCGGATAGTCGCGATATGTTGAGAAGCATCACTCACGATGTAGAATAAATGTGATTAATTAATTAATCATATTTAATAAATTAGAGAATTTATATAAATAATGATAAAATAGTTTTATTATTATTTATTTCTACTACCGGCTTAATATTGAACCTACAGGGTCACACCATAAAAGGACAATGATTTAATGGTGGAGGAATTAATTAATAATGGCTAATAATTATTTATTTATGAAATAAATAATTAATTGGCAAATTTAATAATTGATTAAATGAGATTTAATTAATTATAAATTAATTAAGAAAAGTTCTTAATATTATTAATTAAGGATTTAATTTTTTGGAAATTAAATCAAGAGAGAGAATTATTTCTAAAGTGTTTAGAAAAAGGATTAATAATTAAAAGGTGTTTTAATTATTAATGAGAATAATAAATGGGATAATAATAATATTATTTATGGGAAAATTTCAGCTGAAAATTTTGCCTATAAATACACTATTATAGACCCTATTTTATTCCAACCCACATCGAACCCGAAAACCCAAAAAGTTTGGAAAACCCAATTCTCTCCACCTTCTTCCTCCTCCTTAACATCGTTTTCTTGGTGGATACTGGTGGAGTACTTCACACTTGAGGAGCAACTGCTAAGGATCTCTGATCGTTGTCTCCGAATTATTTTAAAAGGTTAGATTCGATCCCTCGAATTTTTATTCACGATTTATATGCTTTTATTTGGATTTTGTGTGTGTAAAAGTGTTTTTCCACGCCCCGCTGCGTTTAAAATCCTACAATGGTATCAGAGCATAGGTTGTATGCATATAGATCTGTGGTAAAAATTTCAGAATTTTATGTGCTTGTATGAATTAATTATGATTTTTACAAGTTATATCATGGATTAATTTTGTCTGATGAGAAATCGTTTCTCATAATAATTTTGAATGTTGATCTGGGTTTTACAAGTGTTGTAGATCGTCTGGGTATTATTTTCATAATTTTAGGATGTATAAATTTTTTATTATGAATTTTTGAAGTTCTTGCAATTAAATTCGTAATTAAATAAATCATATATATATATAATATAAAGTATGTATGTATATATCTGCTTGTCTGCTGTTTTTGTGTTGCTGCACGGAAAGCAAGGAGACAGCAAAGCACAGGTACAACAGTCAGTACGGCGGCACGGGAATCAAGAAAAGGAAAAAGAAGACGGCTGCTGAAAAAAAAAAATATAGGGGTGTAACGCATTCCGGGAATGCGTTACACACCTGTGGCGCATTCACGGAATGCGTTATACCCTTTAATGGCTTAAAAGGGGTGTAACGCATCACCGGAATGCGTTACAGGGCTTGTAACGCGTTCCTGTAATGTGTTACAGCCCGTCTGTTGATTTTAAAATTGATTTTCTGGGAGTTTCGTAACTCCGTTTTAGGCGTGCAATATACCGTTGGATTCGTTTTTTCGAGACGGATCTAATGGAGTGATCAATTTTAGTTTATATAAAAGTTTTGAACTGTTTATATTTCCATGAAGTGTTTTAAAGCTATTTTTAACTTTTTTAGTTGCTTTTAAATGCTTCATGTGATACATAGAGATGTATATTGCTTAGACCAATGTGCTAGATAATGTAACATGCCTACCTTGATGTTTATTCATGTTGATATATGTGATATATGCTTAGTTTATCAGGCGATGATAGATTTAGGTGAACTTAAATAAACATAAGGCATTTGTTAGACAACCTAGTATAGTGAAATTGTTTCATAAGCTTAATAATAATTATAAGTCCAAAAATCAGTTATGTGCTTTATGTGCTATGTGCTTTACGTGGTTATGTGAACCTTATGTGCTATATAATTATGTGTGTATATATGCGAGTCAGATAGAAATGCATGGGTATATATGTGGTTGCGTAGTATCCATTCGAGATACGCGTATGTAATAAGTTATCTAAACGACTACCTTTCAATGATTGATTCAGTATCAGCAAGGCAGATCAAGCCGGAGATAGAAGGCGGTGAGTTGAACCAGGTTAAGTACGCGCAAGGCAAGTTTTTCCCCTATTCTAAATCTAGAATAGTGAATTATACCCCATTTTCCATATCAGTGACACTTTGATAATTATTGTTCATATACACTGTTACACAATTATAGATCCACACTGTATCATGACTGATCAGCAGGTTATAGTGTATATGTTGGTTCTTGTTTCCAGTCTTGTTAATTTGGCACTCGCCAGTGTTGGCAAATTATTATTATATACATATACAAATGGTTGTTTAAACCATCAGACTATCGATTCATTTATTCTTTTCTCTTTATACTATAAATATTGTTGCAGGCTTGTTGAGCAATTTTGGCTCATCCCCTTTTATTGTTATTCATATTGTTTTACAGTTAAGGTAGAGAATGAAACCCATCAGAACCCGCATAGTCAAGAAGCGAGTCAAGCAGTGGGACCCTGTTATACCAAGAGTGTTCATCCCTATCCCAGAAGAGAGCTTTGAGTTACCAGATCAGGTGTAACAGGATAAGTAGTAATGTTGGTTTGAATAAAAGTTGTGTGGTGAGAATATAGATAGAAGAAAGTTTTGTAATAAAGAGAATTCTTGAGACAGATTGTTTTTATTTGGGTTTGTAATAAAGTTAGTGTGTCATTCTTGTTTTCAACTCTTAACCTTAAAAGATCCTGAGTAGCAGTAGTTCGGGGTAATTATTATATTTATATTCCGCTTGTGCAGGTTTAGTTTGTAGTTAATGTTAATAATGCTCCAAATCTATACCCCAGATTTGGAGGGTGTTATACTTATCATTTACTGCATGTTGATATATTTGGTCTAGTCAATGTCATGTCTATTGTAAAGAAGAAATATGCTATTGTTATAGTGGATTAGTTCACAAGATACACTTGGGTGTATTTCTTGCACAAGAAGAATGAAACTGCATCTACTCTAACTGATCATGTTAGATAGCTGGATAAATTAGTCAAAGGTTGTATTAAAATAATAAGAAGTGATAATGGCACTGAGTTCAAGAATTCAATCATGGAAGAGTTTTGCAAAGAGCAAGGAAT
This sequence comes from Apium graveolens, assembly GCF_009905375.1. Taxonomy (NCBI): domain Eukaryota; kingdom Viridiplantae; phylum Streptophyta; class Magnoliopsida; order Apiales; family Apiaceae; genus Apium; species Apium graveolens. Next base: position 132,413,511 of record NC_133653.1, on the reverse strand, counting down.
AAAGCAGGAATTTTCTGCACCTGGAAGTCCACAACAGAATGGAGTTGTAGAAAGAAAGAACATGACTCTTATTGAAGCTTCACGAACTATGCTTGATGAAGCAAAGCTACCAACCTATTTTTGGGCTGAAGCTGTGCAGACTGCTTGTTTTACACAGAATGCTACACTCATAAACAAGCATGGAAAAACACCATATGAGATGGTGAAGAAAAAGAAGCCAAATCTGAAATACTTTCATGTATTTGGATGCAAGTATTTTGTTCTTAAGAATCATCCTGAACAGCTGTCAAAATTTGATCTAAAAGCTGATGAAGGAATTTTTGTTGGATATCCACTTTCCACAAAAGCCTTCAGAGTCTATAATTTAAGAACAAGGGTTGTCATGGAATCTATCAATGTATCTTTTGATGATAAAAAGATTACTGGAATTGAAGATTTCAATGATCATGAGCAAGCTGATGATCATACCACATCTCAAGACTCTCAAGAAGCATTAGAACCAGTCACTGACTCTTCAAATTCTGATTTATCAAGTTCTGATGAGCCAAATTCTAACAATTTTGGAAACCCTAATTCTTCAATTCATGAAGGATCCAACTCAAATTCTGGAATCTCAGAGAGCATAACTTCAAGGGGAGCATCATAATATGCTGATGGAGATAGCATGGATCATGGGGGAGGATCCAGTTCTAGAGATCAATTTCCATCTGCAAGGAAGTGGACTAAATCACACACACCTGACTTAATAATTGGAGATCCTGAAGCAGGTGTCAGAACTAGAACAACAATAACAAATGAATGTCTCTATCATTCCTTTCTATCTCAGACTAAACCAAAGAAAGTGGAAGAAGCTCTTCAAGATGCTGATTGGGTGCAAGAAATGCAGGAAGAGTTAAATGAATTTTAAAGAAATAAAGTCTGGACCCTAGTACCAAGACCAAAGAATAGATCAATTGTTAGTACAAAATGGGTGTTCAGAAATAAAACTGACAGTGATGGCATAATTACAAGAAATAAAGCAAGGTTGGTTGCTAAAGATTACTCTCAACAAGAGGGTATTGACTATGATGAAACATTTGCTCCAGTTGCTAGATTGGAAGCCATAAGAATCTTTTTGGCTTATGCTGCTCACAAGAAGTTTAAAGTCTTTCAAATGGATGTGAAAAGTGCTTTTCTCAATGGAGAATTGGAAGAAGAGGTATATGTTGAACAACCTCCAGTCTTTGTAGATCCAAAATTTCCAAATCATGTCTACAGGCTTGATAAAGCACTTTATGGCCTTAAGCAAGCTCCTAGAGCATGGTATGAGACTCTGGCTCAATTCCTTCTAGAAAGTGGATTTCACAGAGGCACAATTGACAAGACTTTATTCTAACTCAACCATGGAAAGGACTTACTTTTAGTACAGATATATGTTAATAATATAATCTTTGGCTCTACAATTACAAAACTTTGTGAAAGATTTTCCAAGTTAATGCAGTCAAGATATCAACTGAGTATGATGGGAGTGTTGAGTTATTTTCTGGGACTTAAAGTCAAACAAACTGAAGAAGGTACTTTTATCAGTTAATTCAAGTACACCAGAAATCTACTCAAGAAATTTGGAATGTAAGACAGTTCTACTGCATCAACTCCCATGGCCACTGCCACCAAGTTAGATAAAGATACTGGAGCATCAGTAGATATTACTAACTACAGAGGTATGATTGGCTCTTTACTCTATTTAATTGCAAGTAGACTAGATATCATGTATGTTACCTGTCTTTGTGCAAGATTTCAGGCTGATCCAAGAGAACCTCATCCAATAGCTGTGAAAAGAATTTTCAAGTACCTCAAGGGTACAGCTGATCTAGGATTGTGGTATCCTAGGGAATAAATATTTAAGCTAATAGGTTACTCAGATGCAGATTTTGCAGGATGCAAAATAGATAGGAAAAGCACTAGTGGAAGCTGCCAATTTCTTGGAGGCAGATTGGTTTCTTTGTTTAGCAAGAAAGATAAATCAATTTCCACATCAACTACAGAAGCAGAATATATTGTTACAGGAAGCCGTTGTGCACAGATTCCAAGGATGAAGAATCAGTTACTGGACTATGGGTTAGAATTTTCTAAAATACCCATTTACTGTGATAATCAAAGTGTTATTGCTATGATAGGAAATCCAGTTCAACACTCAATGACAAATCACATCAACATTACGTACCATTTTATAAGGGAACATGTGATGGAAGGTACAGTGGAATTGCATTTTGTTCCAATATATCAACAACTAGCATATATCTTCACAAAACCACTATATGAAGCTACTTTTACAAGACTAGTAAATGATCTTGGAATGGTTTCAGGTTCTTTCTCAAAATCTGTTTAGTTTTTGTTCTCATACATGAGACTTTATGATCAGTGTTTACAGATTTTCTTATATCAATGTAATTTGTGCTTAAATTGTAACATATTAAACACTTCCTATTATCTGATGTGATTCTATAAACTCTGAAAGTGTTTTGAATGTTCTGTGACTATTCAATCCAATGAGGATTATCTTGTTAGATGCTAACTTAGTAGTCTTTAACAAACTAAATATCCCATGTTTGAATTAGTTATTTATGTGGAAATCAATAACACAAGCAAATTATGATTTTGATCTTAGTCAAATTTACTTCTTGTATCTTATTACTAAGTCACAAACTAGATTATTGCTTATTATCTGTCAAATTCAGATGTCAGTAAATCTTAAGGATGAACTGCATGCTTGATAAGCCTCACTAATCTGAAGAAAATAAAAGAAACAAAAATTGAAATCAGGTACTCCTTTAAGATATAGAGTAATTTATATGAAAGGGAAGATCCAAGTGCATTGCTGGTATTAAGTTATATGCATTAGAAAAGCAAATTAATTTTTCTTCGTGACTTTTCACATTCTCTGATTACTGGAGAAGTATTCGATAACAACATTAATTTTGATGGCAGTTTTAACTCATTTACACTGAGAAGCCTTTGTCAAAAGAATTTCAAAACATGCATAAAATAAGCACAAACAGTTGATGTAGATTCTTGCATAACTTTATTCTACAGTAGACTTCACAATTTAAGACAAATTTTAAGTATTTTTCTTAGTTATTCCTTATTTTTAAGATATACTGAAGTTTATCACACTTTAATCTTTATCTGATCATTTACACATACACACACTATCACTCCATATGAATGATGAAAATTACTGTGGTAATTAAGTTGTTTCTGATAAACAGTTAAGTATTATTTGCATAAATTTTGAGGACAAGTTCTGATTATGTTGTGATGATTAAACTCTGAAGAAACCAGTCAGCATTTGTGTGAAGAAACACAGAAACAGTCATTCTCTTTTTGAGTAAAAAATCCATGTTCTGATGACCGTTAAATTCTGATAATAGTCAAGTTCTGATGCAAATCCCGATGCTTGCGTGGCATTATTTATTTACTTGACTTATTTTTGGTATTTACTGTAACGATTATATTTCTCAGAAAAATAATTAGGTGAGATAAAAACAGTCATAATCATTTGTTAGTGGGTTGCGTGTTGGTTTTGGTATGTGCAGGTGTGTAATAATTACTGCATGTTTACCGTGCCCACAATTTATGTTTTGCTGATTACACGCTGCCAAGTGTAAAAACTGTCGGTTCTAATTCAAAAGAGACGTTACCATGTGCAGAGTATAAATATCAGAGATAAAAGATTATACAATCTTTTACCCACTCTTTTACTCTATTTTCTCTCTCTCTCTCTCTCTTATTTTCTTACTCTCTTATTTTATGACGTTCTCTTACAGGCATTTTATCAAACACTTTGCAAACATAAAATTTTCACTTGATTTTTCAACAGAAATGGCACCAAAGGATGTTATTTTAATGGAGCTAAGTTTGTCCCAAACAACTACTCTGCTATCTTGAACAAGGATTAAGCTCCTTCAGAACTTCACTTTGTTCAAGATTTCTTGGCTCACAGTGAGATTGGGTATGCTCTGACCCAACCTCAAGCAATCTCTGGTAAAAAAGTGTTAGAGTTCTGGAAGACTGGAATCTATGATGATGGAGGTGAAACTGGGTCTCCAAGCATCATCTTCTCATCAGGAGAAGATGATCATCTGCTAAATGTTACTACAGTGAGGCAGGATTTTCATCCGCCTGAAAACTGCACTTACAACTCAGCACCTGGAGAATCTGTTCTTCAGAACATGATGGCAGGCTTGGGATATGAGAAAAGCTTATCCAAGCTAGGACAATTGAAGTGGCCTTACATCAGGAGTGAATGGAGCTTCTTCTTTGATTGCATCACAAAGACTTTTTCTAACAAATGTTCTAATTTCGATGCCATTCCAATCATGAGTCAACAAATAGGGTATGCCCTTCTTAATCAGACTCATTTTGATTATGCATCTGCTGTGTTAGGCTATATTGGTGACAGAATGAAGGAAGATGCAAATGTAGCATATTTTGCTAGGTTCCGTCAATTAATTTATAGTTATTGTTGTTCTGATAAGCCACAAGTGTTCAATGACCTAATGGAACCTTTTAAGTTACATAAAAGGGCATTTACTGACTTGTTATCTGCTGATAATAAGAAGGATGTACTAAGACCTCTCCAAATACCCCAATATGTCAAACAGTTCTTAGTCAACACTATCCCAGACACTTACACAACCATATTCCCTGATGTAGCACCATCACAACCATCCACTACTCAACAAGCACAATCTACCTCACAACCACCCACATCAGCACCTGTTGTCAGCACTTCACAGTCCAGACCCAAATCCAAAACCAAACCAACCTCTGGTACTTCTCAAAAGGTGCCAGTTGTAAAATCTGACACATCCTCCAAACCCAAAACCTTAAGAGATAAATATGTTCCTCATAGAAAGAGAAGGTTGATTCTGAGAGATGAATCAGATGAGGAAGAACAAGTCCAGGTTCCTGCATCAGAACCTGTGACAAAAGAAGCTGAAGAGTCAACTCTTCAGAAGGAGAAAGCACCTGATGCTTCTGGCATTCAGAAAAGAAAGAGGTCTTCACATTATGATACATATCATGTCACCCCTCCATCTAGAAAATCAAAATTGAGGAAGACAAGAGCAGGTGTGCATATTGCACAAACTCAATATGAGGATGCCGAAGATGCTGAGGAAGGGGATCAGGAATCTCTGATCTCATCAGAACCTATTGTGATTGAAGCCCTTCCAGCACCTGAAGAAGTTCTGATTCAGGAACTGAATTTCCTGAAGTCCACAGATCTGAACCTGTACAAGAATCTGTGATTTATCTACCTCACTCTACAATCAAAGCTACAGATGATGTTGAAGAACAAGAGACAAGTCCTAAAATAGATATTCATAATTTGAATATACCTATTGTTCTATATCTGGAAGCTCCAACTACAAAATAGCCAACTCATGTTACTTCTCCAATTTTATAGGCTGAGATACCAACAACACCAATTCTTGATCTTGGAACTGAAGATCAGAATTTAGACAAAGCTGGTTCAGAGTGTCCTACAGCCACACACACCTTGGTGTTATCAAAAGATGAGGAGATTCTAGCAAGTTCTGGAGAGTCAGCTCCAGTAAACACTATAGTGCCTACAGGAAAGAAGGCATTATTCTAGTTTGCGGAAGAGGCTGCTCCAGTTCCATGGGAGGAAACCTCTAGAGGGGCTAAGTGGATACATAAATGGAATGATACTAATTTTATTCCCAGCCATATGTTCTGACAGAACATGTCTCAAAAGATGATGAGTTGCTGACAAGTTCTGACTTCAAGCATCAACTAAAGGTCACTGCTCTCAGTATAAGAACTCTACAAGGTCTACACTCCAAGACTCATGCAAAGGTTGATAAACTTCAGGAAACAGCTGATAAGCTAGACATGATGCAGAAACTAGACAAGAAGAGGTTTATCAGACCAATTCAAGAAAAAGTGGATGCTATTGAGCTTGTTCAAACCAAGCAGCATGCCCAACTAGATAAGGTATTACAAAATCAAGCTACTCAACAGACTCAGTTAAATAAGATCCAATCTTCAGTGGAACTCCTTCTTTCTCTACTCTTGACAGATGATGCCAAAAAGAGGGAGAAAGTAGTTAAGGATGATCATGGAGATGACCACGGAAACTCTGAAAAGAGTAGAGGTCAAAGTCAAGGGAAGCAGCTGAGCAGAATTCCCACTCAACAGACAAGTTCTCATCAGAGAATGTCTGGTAGTAAGAACTCTGATAGATCTGCTATGCAAGGGAGGAATAAGGAAGGAAAGAAGCCAATAGATCAGGATGTTATTTTGTTGATCACAAATGTTGATACTTCAAATACTGATGATCAAGTTCTGACAACTACTTCTGATGTGATAGTCCAAGCTAGAAGCCAATAGTCATAAAAGTTTTTGCAGACTTTGAAATTCAAAGGAAAGAAAGCAACATTCTTCTACAAAGATCCTAAAATTCAATATGTTGATGAAGAATTGGTCAAGAGACTATTCCTTAAGGATAATCCAGGAGTGGATTTAGAGGATTTAAGAGAAGAAGAAGCTAAATTTGCTGCTGAGAATAGCAAACCCAAGTCAAAAGCTTCTGATGTTAAAAAGCCACCAAGGCCAAAAGAAAAGGGGATTATGATAAGAGAAAGATCTACCACAGAGATTCCTAGATCAAGGACTAGATCTCAAACTACTACTGATCCCAAAGACAAGGGAAAAGGAAAAGTTGGGGAGACAGTGAAGAAACAGAAGATGAAGATTCCTCAAATTTTGATGGATCCTAGATGGTTCAAGTCTTTTATGATACTGCTGCTGAAGATGAAACAGTTGAAACTCTGAAGAGAAAGATGATGACAGAAGAATCTAAGACAACCTCTAACATAGCTCAAGTTGTTCAGAGTGAAGAAGTTCAGAACTTAATAAATCCTAAAGATATTTTAGAACAGCAAGCTACAGATGAAACTGCAAATCCTGACCAATTTATCAAGACATCAACCTCTGACACTGCTCAAGTTGACATAGACAACTTAACATTAGAAGACAAGAAGAAGCTGCTATAGAACAAGTCTATTCCAGTTCAGCCTATGACAAATCAAATGTTGAATCAACTTGCGGCATATGGGGTAAATGTCAAGCAAGCTAGAGACACTTTTGGATTAGGTTTTGAAAGAGAGAAATTCCAAACTGGGATAGAAGTGGATATTAGAGATCCATTCACATTGACTGACAAGCCATTTGAAGAGATCACATAGAAGCACCTTGACAAAGTGTTTTCTGCTCAAGTAGTGATAGAGACTCATGATGATTATGAAGTAAAAGAGAAATTGATCTTAGTTCTGATTGATGGCAGCACTTATAGATTATCTGAATCTGATGTGCTGAAGAAATCTGTCAAAGAGCTCCAATATATTCATTATCTACTGGAGGTAAATTTTGATGTTACCAGGAAATGGTCAGAATATATATCGAAGACAATAAGAGATTTAATCAGAATTTCTGGTGCAAGAATGATAGAGTATACTCCAATGATGACTGAGGATGATGGAAGAGAAATTTCTATGAGGAAGAATTCTGCTAAGGTAGAAGTAATTCTGAAAGGAAGATGCTTATGCTATAATGAAGATTCTACACATCCAAGGGTAATCAGACTGGGAGATGGACTTAAAAGAACTCCAATTTCTGCACTCAGAGCTGCCATATATCAGATTGGTGATACTGAAGATGAAGAACTGCAGCACGTCAAAGCTCAGTTACTTATAGTTAAAAGAAATGCAGAGACTAAGCTGGTATCAGACTTTGTAAGGAATCATTATGGATTTAGACTGATTCAGTGAATTTTGTAAAAGCTGTATGGACTGTAAGTTGTATTTAGTTGTGCATACAAACTCTCATTGCATTTGTACTTAAATGTTTTTGACATCATCAAATCTATAAACTTGTATATTTTTATAATTTATAAGTTGAGGGAGATTGTCAGATATATTTGTGATGTCATGTCTAATCTGATTTGTTTAGTTTCAGAACTTAATATCAGAACTTAACTGGAAATCAAAACTTACTGAAGACAGGAAGTTATCAAAACTTAAGCCATCAGGACTTTAAGTGCGGATACACTTCAGGGATGAAAAGTGGCTGATTTATAGGAGAAGATCTGGATTAAACAAAAGAAGATATGCTTGGAGAGTTGTACGTCTAAAGGACTATATTAGATAATCTCTGATTGATGTATTTTAGGAAACAGAACATATCATATCAATTAGGAGATATCTTATAATTGTGTAGTATATAAACACAGATTAGGGTTTACACTATAAGTTTTATCATTCACGAGAATATTATTCATTGTAACCCTAGCAGCTCTAAGTGATATCATACATCACTGAGAAAGTAGATTAAACCTACTGTAACAGAGTTTGATATATTGAATAAACTTATTTTCTATTACATACTTGTGTTTATAATCAAATTGATTGTAGATACTATATTCAACCCCTTCTATAGTATTATTGAGGCCTAACATACTAGTAGAAAGACGAATTCCTCGCTGGTCATCACCCTGGTCGCATTAGGACCTTATGCTGGACCGTCACCCGGCCTCTTACGCGTTGCTGCACTGTCCCCCAGCCCTTTACACTTTTGCCGACACATTTTAATGGGCTTAATTCCTGAATGTTGGGAAAGTAATCAAAGACTCTTTTATCATATCAACAACCTCGTTATGAATATAAAAAAATATATCACGGAGCCGGATCCCCCAGATTTTTGAGCGAGTATTTAAATCCCCTTCGAAAGGAAGATCTTAAATTTGAAAACAAGTTTTGGGATCCGCTCTAACTTTTAAAATCATTTTGAAGACTTGAAAACATTTTTCGAAAATGTTTGAAGTAAGGATGTTTAATAAAATAAAACAGTTTCAAAAAATTAGAAGAATATCTGAATATTATTCTTTAAATAATATTCCCATAAAGAATAGTTTTTATAAAAGTAAATGAAATAAAAATTTTGAAACTAATACTTGAAATGAATAGTAATGAACAAAAGATATACTTATACGAAAGTAAAATCTTTATTTGAATAATCGAAAATAATGTTTGATAATTATTCAAAACTATCGAATAAACCTTATTGGATTAATAGTTATAGAAAATTATATATATAATATACTGGGGAACATCGCCTCCCGGTTTAGGAAAAATGTCAACTTTGGGTTTTTCTATAATAAGGGTATAGGCAAAATGCTGCTTATCACTAGCATACGTATTATACATCTCGTCAGCTCTACTTTAAAAAAATTATGTTTGAAAGTGAAATATCTCATTTCAAAACATGCATATATATATATATATATATATTATCAACATGCTTCCCAAAACATACACGCATATATATCGCAAGATTTTGCTAATAATACTCATGCAATTATCTCAAGATAATGCATATATATATATATATATGTAACGACTGGGAAATTACATTTGTATTATATCGTAATACAGATAAATTATGTGTTTTATTATGTCATTTATGTGTAATTAAGTATAAAACCCTAACTGTTATCTGCTACGTGTTAATTGTATTGCCAGGGTATTTTTCGGGTATTTATCGGATATTTTATTTTATATTAAAAGCTTTTATATCAAAAGTTATATGACTCGAACTCTGTTTCTATAGCTGATATTTCATGTAAAATAATTGGCTTTATTTTTCTTAGAATGGCTTGTATCATCGCGTTATTCTAAACATCTAGATATTTTATAAATTTTCTCGTTTCATGAAAAATGACTTTTCCGGGCCCCTTCGGGTATTAAAAACCCTACAAAAATCACATTTTTATTTTTATAAAATTATGGGACTTTCAATTATACCATTTCTTTGAATTTTGAATTATTCACATTTTTTGGGACATTTGGGCATTTATATTATATATATTAAATATTTAAAAATTAAAAAATATTACTCAAAAATTATAAAATTAGGGGTCAATTAATTTTATTAGATGTATAATTAGGGCCTTAATTTTAATAAGGAGTATTATTTTACTTATTATAAATAGCCTACTTTTTATTAATTAATTATATTAAATTATAAAAAATTAAGAAAATCAGAAATTCTCTGTAATTCGAGTCGGGGTTTTCGGATTCGGGTCGTGCAATCAAACCGTGATTTTGATCTGATTTCTGCACCAAATTAAGTCGTTCAAGTACTCAAATCAAAGGTTTTGATCTATTCTTTCTGTTTCTGATATCAATATTATGTTTTAATCTGTTATTTTTCAATTTCGATTTCTAGGGTTTATGTTCGAATTGGTACTTTTTGATTCTGGGGTTATCTGTTGAAATTGATGTTATGAATAGCTTTATAGGATGGTTTCTGATCGATTTTCATCAATTAATTTAACAAACGATAGCTTGAATCAAAAGTTCGAATTCTAGGGTTTATATGAATTTTGATTTAATCGTTTTTTATTTTAAAAGAAACTGAGGTTAGTAAGAGTTTATGGGTTTGATTATAGGAGTTTCAGGCATTATTTTAAGCCATTAATATCGAGCTTTCATGTACGATTCTGTGATTTCGATGTTTGGCCGGAGTTTGAGTCGGTTTGATCGGAGGTCAAGATTCCAGGATGATTCTGGGGATTAAATGGTTGATTGAAGTTGATGAACTGATTTGGAATCGATTCCAGTTGAAAAACTGACCAAACCATGTCTGAATTAGCCTGAATAGGATGGCCGGAAAGTTTTTCCGGTGGCCGGATTGTCGCCGGATTCTGGGTTCTTGGGGACCCGAATCTGTTCTTGGTGACCCAGTTTTGACCCATCTTTGACCCGCCTTTGATTCATTTTGTTAGAAGATCAAATTCTGACAAATATTTCTAGCAATTTTATTTTATTTTTATTTTTTATTAATTATAAAATTAGTTTTATTTATTTTATAAATTGATTAATTAGTTATTTAATTGATTTATACTATCAATAATTCTGAAATATTTTCTAAAATTTGAAATTATTTATTTCTTTAATTATTGATTATTTATTGATTATTTATTAATTATTTAAAAACTGATTAACTATTTTCATAATTAATCAAATTATTTTCAATAAATTATAATAAATTCATTTTAATTCCAAAAATTATGGAAAAATCATTTTTAATTTTGATTTTTTCTAAATAATTAATTAAAAATATTTTTAGGGTTCAATTATTTTGAATAATTAATTATAATGAATTATAAATTTATTTATCCTTATTTACTTAACAATAATTGAACCGTTTATCCGATTTAAGCGAAACGAAAGCCCTTGACTCGGAAAATGATCTGTTTTTATTAAAAATAGTTTCAAATCCTAATTTCTTTTAGAAGCGAGTCGAATTTTGGTATTTATTTATTTAGCTGCCCTATTACTTATAGAGACGAATCCAATAAATTCCGAAAAATAGGAAACGAGCCAGATATTGTTTAGCGTTGCGAATAGCGAGTCAATTTTGATTCTAAAAATTATTTTAAACCTAGAATGACTATGTGAGTTATGTGCTATGTGAATTATGTGGTTAATCGAGTCTTATTTGTTGATAATTATTATACGAATCAATTATAAGTGTACGGGTAGAGGATATGGGTTATGTGAAGTCGGTTTGAAACGCGATTGAGATACGAGTTGACTAAATAAGCCTATTTCTTTGATATAGACGAAGCCAACAAGGTGTACCGAGCCAGGGTTAGAGAACTGTGATTTGCTTTTGATAGATCGCGCGAAAGGCAAGTTTTTCCCCTATTTTAAATTCAGAATAGTGAATTGACTTCAGATTCTTGTCGCAGTTATACACTGATGATTCCTATTTACAAACACTATTACATAATTATTATTCCTTTATTCATATTTCATTCTGATTCCTGATTTCTCCTAATTCATTGAATCCTCTATTCATATTCCAATATTATATATATATATATCCTGATATATTCTAATGTTGGGATACATCAAAGCATACCGATCGTTCTGGTTGCTCATATATGAACTGGATAGTGTTGATTATGATCAGGTATACACTTGATCCTAAGGACCGCAAATTAACAGGATCCTTATGTTGGGCCGTAGAGCCTAGGTACCGAATAGATCTCTACATTGGGGTATGGATCTGCACTGTATCCTGGCTGATCAGCAAGACATATGTGCGAACTTGTGTCCAGTTTAGTTTATTGATACTCATCGATAATGGGCTTTGTTCTTTTCTTACGAGGTTATATCTTTGCAGATATAACCAAATTACCGGTTCATTGACTTTATTATAACACTATTTATATATTATGGACTTATTGGGCAACTTATGGCTTACCCTTTTTTTGTTTTTATTCACCTTAATGTTTTCAGTTTAGAAGGAAAATGAAACCTATCCGAACTCGCGTGATAAAGAAATGAGTCAAGCAGTGGGACCCTCTAATACCAAAAGTGTTGATCCCAATCCGGGAAAAGAGCTTTGAGATACCTGAGCAGGTGTAGTGTAGATAGATAATGTGTGTGTTTGAATAAAAATAAATTTAGTTTAAAACTTGTTAGATAATGGTTTGTAATAAAGAGTGTTCTGGGAGATTTTTAATTTTTTTTGTAATAGAGGTAGAGTGTTGTTATTGTTTTCATACTTTAACCTAAAATGATCTTAGTTGGTATTAAAGGGGTTAGATATGTATTTGCTTAATTGTTATACATATTTGTAGAGGTTTTGTAATTAGCTAGTAACCCCAGACTTATACCCTAAGTTTGGAGAGTGTTACAGGTTTGGCATCAGAGCTGTAGGTTTTGGTACCTGAAACAAGAACATTAGGAATAAGATAAGATAGGAAGATCATATAAGATAGGAATAGGAATGTTAGGGTTAGATAGTTTTTAAATTAGGAATGTTAAGTTCTAATAATGCTGAGTGATCATTTTTCTTGCTTTGTTATATTATCAGACGACATCATTAGTGTCTTCTGAGAGGACTGTTACCGGGCCAGTTGCACCAGTGATACCGCCAGTGTCAGCCGAGATACCAACACAGATACCTCCACCACCTCCACCACAGTTACCACAGGAGCCAACACCCCCAGCTCCTGAGCAGCTACCAAGTCCCATGTATATGTTTGACCTCATGGAGTTCTTTGAGTCGTTGATACCACCTCTACTACCTGTAGAGTATTAGTTTATACCAGAGGTTGAGGCATAGTTTCCACCAGCCGCAATACTACATCCTATGCCAGTATATGCTCCAGTGCCAGAGGTATTCCAGATGGCCCCGGTCAAGGGGATGGATGAGCATGATGTGGGATTACAGTTGGGTTTACCTCAAGAGGGTGTTGCTGGGATACCTAGGGTTCCATCCCAAGAGTCTGTGGACAGGTTGCAGAGCCATACATGGTACCGTATCACGAGTACAGTATTAAGAGAGAGAATATACAGTATTGGAGATCTCAGTGCAGAGAGATCATGGGATTGTTTGACTAGAGAGATAGAGGACCGTTAGCCGCACTTTAGCCAAACTATATGATGAGGCAGAGATTACAGCAGACAGTCTATATTGCTACTCTTGACTTAGATGCCTTGATGCATGATGGGCCGCATGTTAGTCGCTAAAACACGCGCTAATATTCATGCAATTATACGCGTTCGCAAGTAGTATAAGATATAAATTAGATTCGATCCCACAGAGACTGTAATGGTTAACTATCTAAATTACGCACCTAAAAAATAATGTATGGTTATTATTCAATGCTAAGACTTTAACAAAGTGAGAATGTTTATAACTAAGAATTACGCTAATTATTATAACTACGAGAATAAGATAGACTGAGTTAATATATATGACAAACATGGAATTCTAACTTCATTAATTACTTCATTCAATAGCCTTATTGTTCTCAGCTTTAGCATGCAATGACACTAATCAGACAACACGAAATTGATAAACGCCAACTTTCGTTGCACGAGTACCATTCTACCAGACATCCACAAAAGAGATAGAAACTGAATAGGCACCAATTATATTGAGACCCTATATGTCTATAGAATTTGACAACATAACGGTTTAAGCACAAGTTATCTATCTTGATTATATAGGGCAAGTAAGATGGTTAAAATTACCTATGAATCATGCATAAAAAATACATGAACCTATGCTAGCATGGCAAGTTTTAAATCCTTAAATTCACTTTCGCTTCATTAAGAATTAAAATGCTATCTTATAAGTTCGCGATGCTCACGAGACGAATACGCAATACTAAGATATCATACAATCACCACATACTAAGGTATCAAACAATTTAACTAAAGAACTCCATAAGTAAATCCGCTAGAACCCCACGATAACAATTAGCCCATAATCGAACTCATCGTCAACGTGGGTTCCAATGAAAACATGATATAGAAAACGTAGTCTTTATACGAATAAATAAAACCAAGTACACACAAGAATATAGGTTCAATAAAACAAGAAATAAGCATCCAAATTATAAATCAAAACAAAGATTCACAAGAATAAATTAGATCGTCTTCTCCTTTGTTGAATTGTGCCAAAAAGGTCTCTTGCCTTCTTCTCCCTCCTTGATGTCTTGAAAACCCTGAATCTCTGAATATATCTTGAAAAATGACCTGAGTTATGTTTATATAACAGTCCATGCATGTTAGGCGGAAAACACGCACTAATAATACACGCAAGTATACGCGTTCGCAAGTAATATAAAATACTTTCTAGTTCGTTCCCACATAGACTCAGACTAATTATGTTCAATTAACATTTACTCACCAATGTATAATTACTTCTCAATGTCAAGATAATAACGCTTAGATTTGATTAACTAATTATTAACTACAATTAACTATGAGAATTAAGCACTTAATTGACACTTGAATTAACAATATTAAACACACATGAGATCACAACTTGATTACTACTTCCTTCAATAGTTATTATTGTTACCCTTAGCATGTAACGGTGATGACATTAATCGAACAACACGAAACTGATAGAAGCCAACTTTCATTGTACTACTACCATTCTACCAAACATCTACAATTAAGATAGAAGTTGAATAGGCATCAATTATATTGAGACCCTATATGTCTACAGAATTTGACAACATAACGATTTAAGCACAAGTTACTCGTTATGATTACACATGGCAAGTAAAATGGTTAGAGTTACCCACTAATCATGCATACACATACATGAACCTATGCTAGCATGGCAAGTTCTAAACCTCAAGATCCACTATCGCTTCACAAGAGATTAACACCCTATCTTATATGTTCGCGACACACATTAGACGAATAAGCACAAACAATACTAGATATCATACAATCATCACACACTAAGGTATTAACAACTAACTAAAGGATTTCATAGTAAATCAGTTACGACCCCATGATCACGATTAGCCCATGATTAAACTCATCGTCATCATGGGTTCATATGAAAACATGATAATAACACACGATAATAATTAAATAAACTACTTATATTAAACCAGAGTACGTCACAAGAGTAAATAGGTTCAAAGTAAAGAAAACTAGCATCCACTATTACAACGAAATAAAGAATCACAAGAAACTATGCTTCATCTTCGTTGCGATATGCTAAAACGGTCTTCTTCCTTATCTCCTTGCTCCTCGATTGATACTATGATTCAACACACGTGAAACGTCTCTGAAAACTACTTATATAGGAGTCCCACAAAACCCAGCTATCTCAGAAGTCGGAAGCTCAACAGAATTAGGAGTCTAAAAATAATTATTTTAATTTACGTCCCTGAGCGGCCGCTCAGCAAACCTGAGCGGGCGCTCAGCTTCCTGAGCGGTCGCTCAGCAGAGCTGAGCGGGCGCTCAGACCCTTTCTGGAAAATACTCTGTTTTTGCTCCCGATCTTTGCAGCATTCTACTCCTAACTTCCCACTTGCAATGCCAAACACATGCCAAGGCTTATTCTTGATGAAATCTCTCCACAAACGCAAGTAATACCCTGAAATGCACAAATACTAGAAAAATGCATCAAATACACAAAATACTTGATTTCAAGACATCAATTTAAGCTATTATAAGATGTTCTAAGTAGTATAAAATGCCACTTATCACACCCTCAAACTTAAATCGATGATTGTCCTCAAGCGTCACAGACTCAAAAATAAAACAAAAACATGCATGAATGCAATCTATATGAAATGCAGTGATCCCCCTCACTACGACCAAACCAACCAATTCATGACCTCTCAACAAATGCAATTAGGCGAATAAAGATCAATCAAATCATGCAAACTAACATACATCCAGAACCGTGGTGTGTGCGGATGCTTAACAGATATGGTTCGAACCTAGATCAATTATCATAACTCGACTATCCTCAAGGTAATCATATGATTATACGAAGAATAAATTTTAGCCACAAAATGACTTATAACACTTCAAGATTACTGGAGCTTATTACGGAATCATGCTTTTTATTTAACACAACAATAATGCTTATTTGACCGTGCAATGAGTGAGGTCCATAAAAGACTTATACAATGGCATCCATTTAGCGAGCGTTAGGTTAGCGGATCCCAGACTATAAAAGCCTTAGGTCACTAGGCACAAAGTCCCCTAAGAACTTAATAACTCGAATACCAAAGAGCCCACTCGTGATCAATTATGCATTAACTCTCTTTTGTTTTCTTCGCTTTTCTTTTTTTTTCTCTTTTTTTTTCTTTTTTTTTCAAATTTCTGAGCAAGTGTGTTTCGCTCCATCTTGCTCAACCCTAGACTACTCGCATAAAAATACAAGCCGGCTACTAGCCATTTGACGCCTAGCCTGAATTAGCAATGAATTCCAATTTTTTACTCCAGTTTTTCTTTTCATGCCTTTTGTCACTAAGAACCTATTATAAATTCTAAGCATCGTCAATAGATTAACCTTGAAAACCATCAAACCATGGCAACAATCTAGTCCTTAAGCATTCTCTAAGACTTAGTGAAATTACAAGTGTTTCTAGCATGCACGTCAACCTACAAGACTCAACATCACTTTAACGCTATCACTACACTCGCTTCAACATCACAAATCAATTGGTAAAGCAATGCAAAAGGGATCATGGTATATGCATGAGCTACATGACATGATAAATAAATCTATAAAGTAAAATAATAAAAAAACTATATGGGAAAAATATGCAATTATATGAACTAAACTATCATGAATATGCAACTACATGAAACACACACAAAATATTCCTTAACTACCACCCCCGAACTTAAAATCTTCACTGTCCCCAATGAAAGTAGTAGAAAGGAACACAGGGTATACCTACTCGGAGAAATCATCATTACCCTCAGAGGGTGGAGTATCAGGAGGCGGATATACAGAGTCCTCACCAAAAATAGGCCACTGGATGTCAGCTCTAAGGCCTCTAAAAGCAGTCCCAAGTGCAAGGGTGAGCTCTTGAGCAAACCTGCTCTGCGTCTCGTACATAGCATCCATCCTCCTCGACAGCCTCCTATACTGGGCATCAGCCATCCCAGCATCCTCCTGAGCTCTAGAAGAGCCTGCCTCATCATGCCCCGGTATCGCCATGGTAGCACCAGCTGCTGGAAGCCCTCCTGGAAGACGATAACCCAGCCCATGTTCCTCAGGCTCTCCACCAGTCCACTCCTGCATTGCATTCAGAGTCCCGGAATCAATAGGAGCGACCGGCAGCTGTAACTGCTCGTGAGAAGGCCACTGAACTCCCACTGCTCGGCAAAGCTTTATAACAGTAGATGCATAAGGGATGTTCATGTGCTTCGCTCCCTTCAAAAACTTCAGAATTCCTTGGTAGATGTACTCACCAAGGTCCACATAGTACTCCTCATTCAAAATACCCCATAACAACTGTGCTCGCTCAACTGTAATCTCATGTGCATGTGAAGTAGGCAGAATATTAGCACAAATAAAGGCATTCCATGCACGGGCATACCTATTCATCGCAATCGCCGGAAAATGACGATACTCGTTATTCCCGGTCTTGAACGTCCAAACCGTACCCGACCTACAGAGAGTAACACAAATGAAATCCAAGTCAAAATCTTTAGCAGTCTTCTCATTCCAATTCTCCTCCATGGGCTTCCGCTGTCTCTGACCAATCACACGGTGAATCGCCTCTGGATGATAATCCACCGTCATCCCCCGCACAATAGAAAACCCATTTTTTCAGCCTTCGCGTTCACATAGAACTCACGAACCACGCTCATCGAAACTGCCTCTGGTGACTCACAGAAATAAATCCAACCCTTTTCAGCAATCATCGGCAACAACTCACCATCCCTCCCCGATGGTAAGAATCCCCTCTCCTTCAAAATCGGCTTACCTAGAAGTCTAGTACACTCCTCCTCAGCAGCCCTATCAAACAAACGAGGTCTCACATCAGTACCCCTCGAAGAATCAGCAGTAGGAATAGTGTTGCTGCTATCAATCATCCTGGATCTCTTGGGTGCCATTGAAACTGAGAAAAAGTGCTTAAGAATTGTATTTTTGAATATGGGAGAGAGTTTAAGGTTTGAAAGTATATGGGGGACTATATGGAATAGTTGTATGTATATATAGGGTAAAGATTAGGTTAAAATTTGATTAGGAGTCGGTTTGCGGGTTAAAAACGTGGGTAATGGGAAAATAATCCGTGGGTAGTGGGTTTGTGTTTTGATTTTTGTGTTTTATGATTTTTTTGGATTTTTCTAAGGCTTAGAAAAAAATCAGGTAGTCGGGCCCTAAGCGGTCGCTCAGCAGAGCTGAGCGGGCGCTCAGGGACCTTCTGGAAAAATATTTTCTTGCCCTGGTTTTTCTAATTTTTTTGTGGTTTTGGATAGGTTACTAACTTCTAAGGGTTCCTATAGTCACAAATCATAGGTTGCCTCCCAAGAAGCGCTTCTTTTTTGTCATTAGCTTGACGTAGGGTACTTCGCTCAAGTTGACAATAAAACGGCACTAACCACTTCCCGGTTTGCGATGTCCCCATAGTAATGCTTCAAACACTGACCATTAACCTTGAATGCTTGGCCCTGATCATTCTCAAAAATCTCCACCGCTCCATGTGGAAACACAGTTTTGACAATAAAAGGTCCAGACCATCTTGATTTCAACTTTCCAGGAAAAAGTCGGAGATGAGAGTTGAATAAAAGAACTTGATGCCCCGACACAAATGACTTAGGATATAGCTTCCTGTCGTGCCACCTTTTCACTTTTTCCTTGTACATGTTGTTCTCGTACGCTTGGAGTCAAAATTGATCAAGTTCATTTAGCTGAAGCATTCACTTCTTTCCAGCTGCATCTAGATCAAGGTTCAACTTCTTCCACGCCCAATAGGCTTTATGCTTAACCTCTGCAGGTAAATGACATCGCTTACCATAAACAAGTTGAAACGGGGACATCCCAAGTGGAGACTTGTATGCTGTTCTATAAGCCCAAACAGCTTCATCGAGCTTTAAAGACCAATCCTTCCTTGACGGACAAACAACTTTCTATAGAATGCGCTTGATCTCTCTATTAGACACTTCCGCTTGACCATTCGTCTACGGATGATAGGCAGTAGCAACACGATGATTCACATTGTAGCGCTGCATCATAGAAGTGAACTTACGGTTACAGAAATGTGACCCCTCATCACTTATAATTACTTGTGGCGTTCTAAACCGTGTGAAAATCTTCTTATGAAGAAAATTTAACACTATATTTGCATCATTCATCGGTAGAGCCTTGACTTCTACCCATTTTGAGACATAATCGACTGCCAGCAAGATGTACTGATTATTGCAGGATGAGACAAATGGTCCCATGAAATCGATTCCCCAAACATCAAAGACCTCAACTTCAAGCATCACATTTAAAGGCATCTCATCCTTCCTCGTAAGATTCCCCACTCTTTGGCAACGATCATACCTTAAAACGAACTGATGAGCATCCTTAAACAAAGTAGGCCAGAAAAAACCTGCTTGCAGAATACGAGCTGCCGTCTTTTCACCACCATAATGTCCCCCATAAACTATGGAGTGGCAGTCTCGTAATATCCCCTCTGTCTCACAGAATGGGATACATCTCTTGATGATGTGGTTAGCTCCCTGTCTAAACAAATACGGTTCATCCCACATGTACCACTTCACCTCATGCAGAAACTTCTTCTTTTGAGCTGTATTCATATTAGGAGGCATTATATTGTAGACAAGATAGTTCACAATATTTGCGAACCATTGCTCTTCCTCCTGAACTGCGAACAACTACTCATCCGGAAAAGATTCATTGATCAATGTCTTATCATGTGAAGTAGAATCGGGATTCTCCAATGTAGAGAGATAGTCAGCTGCTTGATTCTCAATACCTTTTCGATCCTTGATCTCTAACTCAAATTCATGTAGCAAGAGCACCCAACGAATGAGTCTAGGCTTCGAATCCTTCTTGGAAATCAAATAGCGAATGGCCACATGATCAGTGAACACTGTCACCTTTGTCCCAAGCAAATAAGATCAAAAATTTTCAAAACCAAAGACTATAGCCAAGAGCTCCTTCTCAGCAGTGGTGTAGTTCATTTGAGCTCCATTTAGAGTCTTACTAGCATAGTAGACCACATAAAAGAGATTATTCTTGCGCTGCCCAAGAACTGTACCCACCGCATAATCACTCGCATCACACATCATCTCAAAAAGCTCTCTCCAATCAGGTGCCATAATAACTGGTGCAGTTATCAAACTCTTCTTGAGAGTCTCGAATGCCGTCAAGCATTCATCATTAAATTTGAAAGGCATATCCTTCTCGAGCAAGTTGCACAATAGTTTTGATATCTTCGAGAAGTCCTTGGTGAAACGCTGATAAAAACCCGCATGACCAAGAAAACTACAGATTCCCTTCACAGAATTAGGTGGTGGAAGATTTTCAATGACTCCCACTTTGGCTTTGTCTACCTCGAGACCCTTGCTAGATACCTTATGCCCAAGAATAATGCCTTCACGCACCATAAAGTGACATTTTTCCCAATTGAGCACCAAATTAGTTTCCACACACCTTTTGAGCACCGCACAAAGATTATTCAAACATTCATCATATGAATGTCCAAAGACGGAGAAGTCGTCCATGAACACCTCAACATTATTTCCAATCATATCAGAGAATATAGCCATCATACATCTTTGAAAAGTGGCCGGTGTGCCACATAAGCCAAACAAAACTCTGCGAAAAGCAAACGTGCCAAATGGACAAGTGAAGGTAGTTTTTTCTTGATCCTCTGGTGCAATGCAAATTTGATTATACCCTAAATAGCCATCCAGAAGACAATAATACTCATGACCGGCCAACCTGTCAAGCATCTGGTCAATAAATGGAAGAGGGAAGTGATCCTTCCTCGTGGCCTTGTTCAACTTTCTGTAATCCATGCATACCCTCCATCCTGTGACTGTTCGTGTGGGAATGAGCTCGTTCTTCTCGTTTGCTACCACAATAATACCTCATTTCTTAGGTACACATTGCACGGGGCTCACCCAAGAACTGTCACAAATAGGATATATGATTCCTGCATCCAGCCACTAGCAGAATTTTATGCATGCAATACGAAGAGCTAATCCCTTTTATGTCTGCTATAGTCCATCCAATAGCCGATTTGAATTTTCGCAAGATCCTTAAGAGCTTGTCCTCCTCACTACCTGAAAGGTCAGATGCAATAATAATAGGTAAAGTAGATGCATCACCTAAAAAAGCATACCTCAAGTGTTCAGGCAATGGTTTAAGCTCCAAGGTAGGTGCTTCCTCAATAGATGGTTTGAGCTTTCCTTCAGCATTTTTGAGGTCAGAAGTACCAAGAGATTCAAATGGCATGTCTAGCTTTTGCCTCCAAGGAGAAGCATTTAGATATTGTAGTTGCTCATTGTCATCCTCATCATCATTGTCAAAGTCCCCCACTAAGGCTTTCTCTAATGCATCAGACATTAGCATGTGATCAAGTTTTGAAGTAACCGCAGAATCAATCAAATCCACCTTTAAGCAATCCTCGTCTTCTGTAGGGAATTTCATCACTTTGAATACATTGAATGTCACATCCTGATCCTGCACCCTCATAGTAAGTTCACCTTTTTGCACATATATAAAGGTACGGCCTGTAGCCAAGAAAGGTCTACATAAGATTATGGGAATCTTCTTATCTTCCTCGAAATCCAGAATAACAAAGTCTGCAGGAAAGAAAAGCTTATCCACCTTTACTAGCACATCCTCCACTATGCCTCATGGGTATGTAATAGAACGATCAACCAATTGTAGAGACATGTAGGTGGGCTTTGGATCAGGCAAATTCAACTTTTTGAAGATAGACAACGGCATCAGATTGATGCTTGCTCCGAAATCACACAGGCACTTGTCAAAAGACAACTTGTCAATGGTGCAAGGAATGGTGAAACTACCTGGATCTTTAAGCTTTGGAGGTAATTTTTGTTGCAACACAGCACTGCACTCTTCCGTTAGAGCAACGGTCTCAAGGTCATCCAGTTTCACCTTCCTTGTGAGAATACTCTTCATAAATTTCGCATAACTAGGCATTTGCTCCAGAGCCTTAGCGAAAGGTATGTTGATGTGAAGTTTCTTGAACACCTCCAGAAATTTACCGAACTGCTTATCTAGCTTTTATTGTTGCAATCTCTTTGGGAAAGGTGGTGGAGGATAGAGATGTTTCACCCCTGTATTACCCTCAGGCAGAGTGTGTTCAACAGTAGTCTTCCGTGGTTCCGCCGCTTTCTCCTTTTGCTTAGCTTCTTCATCTCCAACTTCAGCTTCTCCGTCTTTTGCTTTTTCAGCATCAGCAACTTTTCCAGACCTTAAGGTAATAGCCTTGACTTCCTCTTTAGCTTCCTTTCTGCCTGGCACTTCAGTATCAATGGGAAGTGTGCCAGGTTGATGATTGAGCACTGCATTGGCTATTTGACCGATTTGATTTTCCAAGGTCTTGATAGAAACAGCCAGACTTTTGCACAACAGCTTGAGTTCCTCGATATCAGCACTAGAAGGTGGAGCAGCACCTCCTTGTTGAGGATATGATTGCCTTGGAGCATACTGCTGTGGTTGCTGGAATCCAGGTGGATTAAATTGTTTACTTACGCCTTAGCTTTATCCCTTAGTGAGAATGGGAAAAGCCTCAGCTTGATAGCCTCATCAGTCACACCATTATATTTGAAAGTACTACAGATCTCGACAAAATTCCTGATGTGCATGTTGGGATCTTCAGTAGCATCACCTCCAAAAGAAACAGAATTCCGCACCATCTGAATAGTGTACGGCTTGATTTCAAAAGTGTTAGCCTGAATAGCCGGATGAAGGATGCTTGACTGAATGTCATCAATTTTAGGCCGAGAAAAGTCCATAAGAGCTGGATCTGCCGGAACTATACGATCACCCATGATTACTGGTTCTTTCTGCTCACTTTCTGTATCTGAATCTTCAAAATCTATCTTCTCCGGAATACCAAGAACTTCGTCTGTCTCCTCAACCGTATCTAAAGTCCTCTTACGAGTACAAGAACGTGTTTGCATAAACGCTCGCTAAGGTACCTGAAACATAACCGGAAACGATAAGTAACAAGTCTTAATCAATGAGTCCTAATGACCACTGATGGTAAGTACATAAACTAAACAAATACGCCGAGTCCCTGGCAGCGGCGCCAAAAACTTGTTAGGAGGAAAACATGCGCTAATAATACACGCAAGTATACGCGTTCGTAAGTAATATAGAATACTTTCAAGTTCATTCCCATAGAGACTCAGACTAATTATGTTCAATTAACACTTACTCGCCAATGTATAATTACTTCTCATTGTCAAGACAATAACGCTTAGATTTGATTAACTAATTATTAACTACAATTAACTACGAGAATTAAGCACTTAATTGACACTTGATTTAATAATATTAAACACACATGAGATCACAACTTCATTACTACTTCCTTCAATAGTTATTATTATTACCCTTAGCATGTAACAGTGATGACATTAATCGAACAACACGAAACTGATAAAAGCCAACTTTCATTATACTAATACCATTCTACCAAACATCCACAATTAAGATAGAAGTTGAATATGCATCAATTATGTTGAGACCCTACATGTCTACAGAATTTGACAACATAATGATTTAAGCACAAGTTACTCCTTATGATTACACAGGGCAAGTAAAATGGTTAGAGTTACCCACTAATCATGCATACACATACATGAACCTATGCTAGCATGGCAAGTTCTAAACCTCAAGATCCACTGTGTTCGCGACGCACATAAGACGAATAAGCATAAACAATAAGACGAATAAGCATAAACAATACTAGATATCATACAATCATCACACACTAAGGTATTAACAACTAACTAAAGAATTCCATAGTAAATCAGTTACGACCCCATGATCACGATTAGTCCATGATTAAACTCATCGTCATCATGGGTTCATATGAAAACATGATAATAACACACGAGAATAATTAAATAAACTACTTATATTAAACCAGAGTACGACACAAGAGTAAATAGGTTCAAAGTAAAGAAAACTAGCATCCACTGTTATAACGAAATAAAGAATCACAAGAAACTATGCTTCCTCTCCATTGCGATGTGCTAAAAATGTCTTCTTCCTTATCTCCTTGCTCCTCGATTGATACTATAATTCAACACACGTGAAACGTCTCTGAAAACTACTTATAATTAAACCGTTAGTCCGATTTGAGTGAAGCGAAGACCCCTAGACTCAGAAAAATGGAACGAATCCAATAAAAATAATTGTAAGTCATAATTTCTTCCGAAAGAGAGTCGTATTGTGATAGTTAATTTTTTATATGTCCTAATAGGGGTAGAATCGAGTCAAATAAATTCTGAAAATTATAATAAAATCAAATAGTGTTAGTTAATACAGGTATGAGTCTAGTATCGATTCTAAAAATAATTATTAGTCCAAAAATCAGTTATGTGCTTTATGTGCTATGTGTTATACGTGGTTATGTGAACCTTATGTGCTATATAATTATGTGTGTATATATGCGAGTCAGATAGAAATGCATGGGTATATATGTGGTTGCGTAGTATCCATTCAAGATACGCGTATGTAATAAGTTATCTAAACGACTACCTTTCTATGATTGATTCAGTATCAGCAAGGCAGATCAAGCCGGAGATAGAAGGCGGTGAGTTGAACCAGGTTAAGTACGCGCAAGGCAAGTTTTTCCCCTATTCTAAATCTAGAATAGTGAATTATACCCCATTTTCCATATCAGTGACACTTTGATAATTATTGTTCATATACACTCTTACACAATTATAGATCCACACTGTATCCTGACTGATCAGCAGGTTATAGTGTATATGTTGGTTGTTGTTTCCAGTCTTGTTCATTTGGCACTCGCCAGTGTTGGCAAATTATTATTATATACAGATACAAATGGTTGTTTAAACCATCAGACTATCGATTCATTTATTCTTTTCTCTTTATACTATAAATATTGTTGCAGGCTTGTTGAGAAATTTTGGCTCATCCCCTTTTATTGTTATTCCTATTGTTTTACAGTTAAGGTAGAGAATGAAACCCATCAGAACCCGCATAGTCAAGAAGTGAGTCAAGCAGTGGGACCCTGTTATACCAAGAGTGTTCATCCCTATCCCAGAAGAGAGCTTTGAGTTACCAGATCAGGTGTAACAGGATAAGTAGTAATGTTGGTTTGAATAAAAGTTGTGTGGTGAGAATATAGATAGAAGAAAGTTTTGTAATAAAGAGAATTCTTGAGACAGATTGTTTTTATTTGGGTTTGTAATAAAGTTAGTGTGTCATTCTTGTTTTCAACTCTTAACCTTAAAAGATCCTGAGTAGCAGTAGTTCGGGGTAATTATTATATTTATATTCCGCTTGTGCAGGTTTAGTTTGTAGTTAATGTTAATAATGCCCCAAATCTATACCCCGGATTTGGAGGGTGTTATACTTATCATTTACTGCATGTTGATATATTTGGTCTAGTCAATGTCATGTCTATTGCAAAGAAGAAATATGCTATTGTTATAGTGGATTAGTTCACAAGATACACTTGGTTGTATTTCTTGCACAAGAAGAATGAAACTGCATCTACTCTAACTGATCATGTTAGATAGCTGGATAAGTTAGTCAAAGGTTCTGTTAAAATAATAAGAAGTGATAATGGCACTGAGTTCAAGAATTCAATCATGGAAGAGTTTTGCAAAGAGCAAGGAATAAAGCAGGAATTTTCTGCACCTGGAAGTCCACAACAGAATGGAGTTTTAGAAAGAAAGAACATGACTCTTATTGAAGCTGCACGAACTATGCTTGATGAAGCAAAGCTACCAACCTATTTTTGGGCTGAAGCTGTGCAGACTGCTTGTTTTACACAGAATGCTACACTCATAAACAACCATGGAAAAACACCATATGAGATGGTGAAGAAAAAGAAGCCAAATTTGAAATACTTTCATGTATTTGGATGCAAGTATTTTGTTCTTAAGACTCATCCTGAACAGCTGTCAAAATTTGATCTAAAAGCTGATGAAGGAATTTTTGTTGGATATCCACTTTCCACAAAAGCCTTCAGAGTCTACAATTTAAGAACAAGGGTTGTCATGGAATCTATCAATGTATCTTTTGATGATAAAAAGATTACTGGAATTGAAGATTTCAATGATCATGAGCAAGCTGATGATCATACCACATCTCAAGACTCTCAAGAAGCATTAGAACCAGTCAATGACTCTACAAATTCTGATTTATCAAGTTCTGATGAGCCAAATTCTAACAATTTTGGAAACCCTAATTCTTCAATTCATGAAGGATCCAACTCAAATTCTGGAATCTCAGAGAGCAAAACTTCAAGGGGAGCATCATAATATGCTGATGGAGATAGCATGGATCATGGGGGAGGATTCAGTTCTAGAGATCAATTTCCATCTGCAAGGAAGTGGACTAAATCACACACACCTGACTTAATAATTGGAGATCCTGAAGCAGGTGTCAGAACTAGAACAACAATAACAAATGATATCATTCCTTTCTATCTCAGACTAAACCAAAGAAAGTGGAAGAAGCTCTTCAAGATGCTGATTGGGTGCAAGAAATGCAGGAAGAGTTAAATGAATTTGAAAGAAATAAAGTCTGGACCCTAGTACCAAGACCAAAAAATAGATCAATTGTTAGTACAAAATGGGTGTTCAGAAATAAAACTGACAGTGATGGCATAATTATAAGAAACAAAGCAAGGTTGGTTGCTAAAGGTTGAAAGGAATATGTCCTAAGTCCAATCATGTATTAGGATTTAGGAATAACTTTTATGTAATCTGTTTTGATTTCATTGATATTAATAAAGACTTCTTTTATTTTTATTACTGGCTTTATCTATTTAAGTGTTTAAATAAGATATACCATAGTTTAGAGTAAAGCTTTTTATGGATTATGATGAGATCATAAGAGTAAGACCTAAAAAGATGATAACTCTAAACTTAAATAGTTCCTGGTCATAGGATTACTAACTGGTAATTAATAATCCGCAAAAATCGGTACATACTATGCTTGCTTCATTATGAAGGATGTCTGTTCTCATAGACATTTGTGTGGTGACACTATAGCTAGTATGTAGGTGCTTATTATGGAATAAGTTCACTGAACATGACTCGCACAGCTGAACAACTGATAGAGTTCACTCACGTGTCAGCAGTTGTTCAAATAGTGATAGTTGTACAAGTATCCTTAGACTTGAGGTAATCATAGTCATCTTGTGTACACTGAACTATGTTTTGGTTTAGTTCTTAGTCTCCAGGGACAATTATTAGGGCTCTTCTGGGTATAGGAATTTGTACACGAAGATAGTGTATGATCAATAAAGGATCTACCCCTTCCAGTGAAGGAAGCGAATGTTCAAGGCTGATCCACTTATGCTAGTTCAGGAATCTCTGGCCAGAGTGAATGAAATTAGAAAGGAGTTTCTAATTTACATAGAACTAAGCATAGTAAATGGTAAGCAAGTGATTAAATTAGATAGGCTTGACACGAGATCCATGCCTTGTATTTAATCGGAACATTGTAGGGTAGAAGGAGTTTATTGTACGGTAACTATTCACTGACATGTTCTTGGTATTCTAAGCAGTGAATTCATATTATCCGGATAGTCGCGATATGTTGAGAAGCATCACTCACGATGTAGAATAAATGTGATTAATTAATTAATCATATTTAATAAATTAGAGAATTTATATAAATAAAGATAAAATAGTTTTATTATTATTTATTTCTACTACCGGCTTAATATTGAACCTACAGGGTCACACCATAAAAGGAGAATGATTTAATGGTGGAGGAATTAATTAATAATGGCTAATAATTATTTATTTATGAAATAAATAATTAATTGGCAAATTTAATAATTGATTAAATGAGATTTAATTGATTATAAATTAATTAAGAAAAGTTCTTAATATTATTAATTAAGGAATTAATTTTTTGGAAATTAAATCAAGAGAGAGAATTATTTCTAAAGTGTTTAGAAAAAGGATTAATAATTAAAAGGTGTTTTAATTATTAATGAGAATAATAAATGGGATAATAATAATATTATTTATGGGAAAATTTCAGCTGAAAATTTTGCCTATAAATACACTATTATAGACCCTATTTTATTCCAACCCACATCGAACCCGAAAACCCAAAAAGTTTGGAAAACCCAATTCTCTCCACCTTCTTCCTCCTCCTTAACATCGTTTTCTTGGTGGATACTGGTGGAGTACTTCACACTTGAGGAGCAACTGCTAAGGATCTCTGATCGTTGTCTCCGAATTATTTTAAAAGGTTAGATTCGATCCCTCGAATTTTTATTCACGATTTATATGCTTTTATTTGGATTTTGTGTGTGTAAAAGTGTTTTTCCATGCCCCGCTGCGTTTAAAATCCTACAATGGTATCAGAGCATAGGTTGTATGTATATAGATCTGTGGTAAAAATTTCAGAATTTTATGTGCTTGTATGAATTAATTATGATTTTTACAAGTTATATCATGGATTAATTTTGTCTGATGAGAAATCGTTTCTCATAATAATTTTGAATGTTGATCTGGGTTTTACAAGTGTTGTAGATCGTCTGGGTATTTTTTTCATAATTTTAGGATGTATAGATTTTTTATTATGAATTTTTGAAGTTCTTGCAATTAAATTCGTAATTAAATAATCATATATATATATAATATAAAGTATGTATGTATATATCTGCTTGTCTGCTGTTTTTGTGTTGCTGCACGGAAAGCAAGGAGATAGCAAAGCACAGGTACAACAGTCAGTACGGCGGCACGGGAATCAAGAAAAGGAAAAAGAAGACGGCTGCTGAAAAAAAAATATAAGGGTGTAACGCATTCCGGGAATGCGTTACACACCTGTGGCGCATTCACGGAATGCGTTATACCCTTTAATGGCTTAAAACGGGTGTAACGCATCACCGTAATGCGTTACAGGGCTTCTAACGCGTTCCTGTAATGCGTTACAGCCCGTCTGTTGATTTTAAAATTAATTTTCTGGGAGTTTCGTAACTCCGTTTAGGCGTGCAATTTACCGTTGGATTTGTTTTTTCGAGACGGATCTAATGGAGTGATAAATTTTAGTTTATATAAAAGTTTTGAACTGTTTATATTTCCATGAAGTGTTTTAAAGCTATTTTTAACTGTTTTAGTTGCTTTTAAATGCTTCATGTGATACATAGAGATGTATATTGCTTAGACCAATGTGCTAGATAATGTAACATGCCTACCTTGATGTTTATTCATGTTGATATATGTGATATATGCTTAGTTTATCATGCGATGATAGATTTAGGTGAACTTAAATAAACATAAGGCGTTTGTTAGACAACCTAGTATAGTGAAATTGTTTCATAAGCTTAATAATAATATTATGAATACAATCATGAGATTCTTGTGTTTATGAAACACGTAATTGAATATGCATTTCTATATGAGAGAAAGGATGATTCTGTCAACAACAGATTTCTATCTGTAAGAAAGGGTTATTAAGTGACGCCTCTTGACAATGCTCCACCCGATCTGGGAATCGTCTGATTATTGATTATTGATTTGAAATATTTAATTTAAAAGGAAGAATCTCTTTATAATATGATTATGATTGTAACGTAATATAATCCCTCTAAAATTAAATAATATCAAGTAGTAATTGGCCAATGATATAACGGGCTTGTGTCAGTCATAGCCTTCCAACATGATAGAAAGTAGTTCTTATTTTTGAATCATTGTCGTTTCGTGCCACAGCCGAGGGCTTGATTTCGAAATAAGAAATACTTGTCTATTACATAGAGATGTGTACATTGAATAAGAATCTAAAGGTCGTTACGTGCCACAGCCGTGGGCCTTTGGGGACTGATTCATTTGTACGGAATATTGGGTTTGACTTGACTTAGAATATTGAGTTTGTCGTGCCACATCTGTGACTCAATTATTCAAGAGGCTAAAGTTTGATTAGGGAATAACATAAGATGTACTTGACAAGAGTTGTCTGCCTATTGAACATTACATGGCGTTTCGTGCCATAGCCGGGGTTGTGTAATGGAATGT
The DNA here is from genome assembly GCF_009905375.1 of Apium graveolens. Lineage (NCBI taxonomy): Eukaryota > Viridiplantae > Streptophyta > Magnoliopsida > Apiales > Apiaceae > Apium > Apium graveolens. The sequence continues at coordinate 132,382,915 of NC_133653.1, read as the reverse complement.
AGGATCCCTATTCCCACTAGCATTATGAATGCTTAATTTTTCACGTAGAGGGTTGAATAAATTAGATAAACCAGTGGGAGCCACTTATGAATAAAGACCCGATTCATATAGTGTTTTAAAATGAAATCGAATATTTGCTAAGTGTTGTTATGTGTTTATCATTTACAGATTTACTTTGTACGTTATGTCTTCTGCACTATCACTCAGGAGCATATTAGATGCTCACAAATTGACTGGTCATAATTATGCTGACTGGCTTCGAAACTTGAGAATTGTTCTCAGGATTGAGAAGCTGGAATACGTGATTGACTCACCTAAGCCTACTGAACCTGCTAGTGATGCACATAATGATGAACATATTGTGCATCGTAAGTGGATAGATGATGCAAATGTTGCTCAATGCATCATGCTAGCTTCCATGAACATTGAGCTAAAGAAGCAACATGAGCATATGGATGCTCACACTATCCTCATGCATCTACAAGAGTTGTATGATGTGGCGGGGAGGACAGCTCGATATGAGATATCGAAGGAGTTGTTCAGTTGTAGGATGTCTGAGGGATCATCTGTGAATGACCATGTACTTAAGATGATCAATTTGATTGAACGTCTTGGACAACTTGGTTTTGCCATGGATGGGGAGCTGAGCCAAGACTTGGTCTTGCAATCGCTTCCAAGTTCGTTCTCGCAGTTTGTTGTGAACTTTCACATGAATAAGTTAAATGTCAGCCTGCCTGAACTCCACAACATGTTGAAGACTGCGGAATCGAATTTTCCCCCTAAGAAGAGTTCTGTTCTTCTAATTGGTGAAGGTTCAAATCCTAAGAAAAGGAAGAGGAACTCTTCCAAGAAGAAGAAAGTAGGTGAGAAAACGCCGGTTTCCACCAAAAGCTGAAGACCCCAAGAGCAAAGTTGTTTGCTTTCACTGTAACAAGGTGGGGCACTGGAAGAGGAACTGCAAGGTTTACCTTGCAGAATTGAAGAAGAAGAAGGGTAGTGAGACTACCGCTTCTGATTCAAGTATGTTCATGATAGAAGTGAATATGTCATTAAATCAAATTTCTACTTGGGTATTAGATACCGCCTGTGGTTCTCAAATCTGCAATTTGTTGCAGGGACCAAGGAGAAGTAGGACTCTTGAGGAAGAGGAGGTGATTCTACTGATGGAAATGGAGCAAGAGTTGCTGCTGTAGATGTAGAATCGTTTCATTTACATAGGCCTACGGGCAAGACTATTGTTTGAAATAATTGTTATTTTGTTCCCTCGATTGTGAGGAATATTATTCCCATGTTAGACTTGTGTGGATTTTTCATTTATTATTGAGAATAATGAATGTTCTATTCTTAGAGATAATATTCTTTATGGACGTGGTACTTTAAATAATGGTCTGTATATATGTGACATAATTTACTTCAGATTGAACAAACTAATAAAAGAAAAGGGATGATGAAAATCTCACTTTATAGGGGCACTGCAGTCTCCATTTAGTAGACATGGAGAGAGGGCTGTAAATTTGCTAGGAATGGTACACACAGATATATGTGGACCAATGTCTAAGCAAGCCATGGGTGGATTTTCATACTTCATTACTTTCATAGATGATAGATCTGGATTCAGATATGTGTTTGATGAAACACAAGTCTGAGGCCTTTGAAAAGTTCAAAGAATATAAGTATGAAGTGGAGAAACAAACCAAACATAGTATTATAACTCTTCGATCAGATCGAGGTGGTGAATACTTTAATGGAGTATTTCTAGATTATCTCTAAGTAAATGGTATAGTCTCCCAGTGGACTCCTCCAGATTGGTATCTGAAAGGAGAAATCGAACTTTGTTAGACATAGTTCGGTCCATGATGAGCTATGCGAATCTTCCAGTATTCCTATGGGGTTATGCATTGGAAACCTCAGCATATTTACTGAATAAGGTGCTTTCCAAATCTGTTCCTCAAACTTCGTATGAGATATGGAAAGAAAGGAAACCAAGTCTTAAACACGTTAAGATTTGGGGATGTCCAGCTTATGTCAAGTAAGTTGACCAGATAAGCTGGAATATCGATCCGTAAAATGTAGTTTTATGGGATATCCTAAAGAGACTTTAGGGTAATACTATTACACCGATCATCGGGTGTTTGTCTCCAGACATGCTACCTTCTTGGAAAAGGAGTTTATCCTTGAAGGAAACAGTGGGAGCAAAATTGAACTTGATGAAGTTCAAGAAGCATAAACTACTACGGATCAAGTGGAAACACCTGTTCTGACTGAACAACCTTTTGTGGAACAGCCCATTCATAGATCAGGGAGAGTGTCTCGCCAACCTAAGAGGTATTATGGCCTTGTCATTGAGAATGACAATGAGTTGTCGATCATTAATGATGACGATCCTGTGACCTATAATGAGGCTATGAGTAGTGTTGACTCAGAGAAATGGCATAGTGCCATGAAATCCAGAATGGAATCTATGTATACGGTATACAAAAGATAGATTATAGCAGATGGCCAGGTGGAGACCTATAAGGCCAGGCTTGTGGCAAAAGGATTCAAACAAAGGCAATGGATTGACTTTGATGAAACCTTTTACCTAAAGCCCTGTTAAAATCAGTTCGGATTTTGCTTGCGATTGTTGCTTACTACGACTATGAAATCTGGCAGATAGCCAGATGGTTTTCTTCCAAGAGAAATGAAAACCTAGTATGTAAGCTACTGCGAACCATATGTGGTTTAAAGCAAGCTTCTCGTAGATGGAACATTCATTTGATGAGACAATCAAAGAGTTTGATTTTATCAAAAATGTAGATGAACCATGCGTCTACAAAAGGGTTAGTGGCAGCGCGATAACATTTCTTGTGTTGTATTGAATTAGAGTTGACACACATAACAACATAGCAGACCCACTCACAAAGCTACTTTATATAAGTCACTTGATTGTCGTAAAGACAAGATGGGTATTAGATACCAGAGTGATTGGCTTTAGTACAAGTAGGAGATTGAAAGGAATATGTCCTAAGTCCAATCATGTATTAGGATTTAGGAATAACTTTTATGTAATCTGTTTTGATTTCATTGATATTAATAAAGACTTGTTTGTTTTTATTACGGGCTTTATCTATTTAAGTGTTTAAATAAGATATACCATAGTTTAGAGTAAAGCTTTTTATGGATTATGATGAGATCATAATAGTGAGACCTAAAAAGATGATAACTCTAAACTTAAATAGTTCCTGGTCATAGGATTACTAATTGGTAATTAATAATCCGCAAAGATCGGTACTATACTATGCTTGCTTCATTATGAAGGATGTCTGTTCTCATAGACATTTGTGTGGTGACACTATAGCTAGTATGTAGGTGCTTATTATGGAATAAGTTCACTGAACATGACTCACACAGCTGAACAACTGATGGAGTTCACTCACGTGTCAGCAGTTGTTCACATAGTGATAGTTGTACAAGTATCCTTAGACTTGAGGTCATCATAGTCATCTTGTATACACTGAACTATGCTTTGGTTTAGTTCTTAGTCTCCAGGGACAATTATTAGGGCTCTTCTGGGTATATAGGAATTTGTACACGAAGATAGTGTATGATCAATAAAGGATCTACCCCTTCCAGTGAAGGAAGCGAATGTTCAAGGCTGATCCACTTATGCTAGTTCAGGAATCTCTGGCCAGAGTGAATGAAATTAGAAAGGGAGTTTCTAATTTGCATAGAACTAAGCATAGTAAATGGTAAGCAAGTGATTAAATTAGATAGGCTTGACACGAGATCCATGCCTTGTATTTAATCGGAACATTGTAGGGTAGAAGGAGTTTATTGTACGGTAACTATTCACTGACAGGTTCTTGGTATTCTAAGCAGTGAATTCATATTATCCGGATAGTCGCGATATGTTGAGAAGCATCAGTCACGATGTAGAATAAATGTGATTAATTAATTAATCATATTTAACAAATTAGAGAATTTATATAAATAAAGATAAAATAGTTTTATTATTATTTATTTCTACTACCGGCTTAATATTGAACCTACAGGGTCACACCATAAAAGGAGAATAATTTAATGGTGGAGGAATTAATTAATAATGGCTAATAATATTTATTATGAAATAAATAATTAATTGGCAAAATTAATAATTGATTAAATGAGATTTAATGATTCTAAATTTATAGAAAAGTTCTAATATTATTAATTAAGGATTAATTTTTTGGAATATTAAATCAAGAGATGAGAATTATTTCTAAAGTGTTTAGAAAAAGGATTAATAATTAAAAGGTGTTTTAATTATTAATGAGAATAATAAATGGGATAATAATAATATATTTATGGGAAAATTTCAGCTGAAAATTTTGCCTATAAATACACTATTATAGACCCTATTTTATTCAACCCACATCGAACCCGAAAACCCAAAAAGTTTGGAAAACCCAATTCTCTCCACCTTCTTCCTCCTCCTTAACATCGTTTTCTTGGTGGATACCGGTGGAGTGCTTCACACTTGAGGAGCAACTGCTAAGGATCTCTGATCGTTGTCTCCGAATTATTTTAAAAGGTTAGATTCGATCCCTCGAATTTTTATTCATGATTTATATGCTTTTATTTGGATTTTGTGTGTGTAAAAGTTTTTTTCCACGCCCCGCTGCGTTTAAAATCCTACAAAGGTTACTCTCAACAAGAGGGTATTGACTATGATGAAACATTTGCTCCAGTTGGTAGATTGGAAGCCATAAGAATCTTTTTGGCTTATGCTGCTCACAAGAAGTTTAAAGTCTTTCAAATGGATGTGAAAAGTACTTTTCTCAATGGAGAATTGGAAGAAGAGGTATATGTTGAACAACCTCCAGTCTTTGTAGATCCAAAATTTCCAAATCATGTCTACAGGCTTGATAAAGCACTTATGGCCTTAAGCAAGCTCCTAGAGCATGGTATGAGACTCTGGCTCAATTCCTTCTAGAAAGTGGATTTCACAGAGGCACAATTGACAAGACTTTATTCTAACTCAACCATGGAAAGGACTTACTTTTAGTACAGATATATGTTAATAATATAATCTTTGGCTCTACAATTACAAAACTTTGTGAAAGATTTTCCAAGTTAATGCAGTCAAGATATCAACTGAGTATGATGGGAGTGTTGAGTTATTTTCTGGGACTTAAAGTCAAACAAACTGAAGAAGGTACTTTTATCAGTTAATTCAAGTACACAAGAAATCTACTCAAGAAATTTGGAATGCAAGACAGTTCTACTGCATCAACTCCCATGGCCACTGCCACCAAGTTAGATAAAGATACTGGAGCATCAGTAGATATTACTAACTACAGAGGTATGATTGGCTCTTTACTCTATTTAATTGCAAGTAGACTAGATATCATGTATGTTACCTGTCTTTGTGCAAGATTTCAGGCTGATCCAAGAGAACCTCATCCAATAGCTGTGAAAAGAATTTTCAAGTACCTCAAGGGTATAGCTGATCTAGGATTGTGGTATCCTAGGGAATAAATATTTAAGCTAATAGGTTACTCAGATGCAGATTTTGCAGGATGCAAAATAGATAGGAAAAGCACTAGTGGAAGCTGCCAATTTCTTGGAGGCAGATTGGTTTCTTTGTTTAGCAAGAAACATAAATCAATTTCCACATCAAGTGCAGAAGCAGAATATTGTTGCAGGAAGCCGTTGTGCACAGATTCCAAGGATGAAGAATCAGTTACTGGACTATGGGTTAGAATTTTCTAAAATACCCATTTACTGTGATAATCAAAGTGTTATTGCTATGATAGGAAATCCAGTTCAACACTCAATGACAAATCACATCAACATTACGTACCATTTTATAAGGGAACATGTGATGGAAGGTACAGTGGAATTGCATTTTGTTCCAATATATCAACAACTAGCATATATCTTCACAAAACCACTATATGAAGCTACTTTTACAAGACTAGTAAATGAACTTGGAATGGTTTCAGGTTCTTTCTCAAAATCTGTTTAGTTTTTGTTCTCATACATGAGACTTTATGATCAGTGTTTATAGATTTTCTTATATCTATGTAATTTGTGCTTAAATTGTAACATATTAAACACTGCCTATTATCTGATGTGATTCTATAAACTCTGAAAGTGTTTTGAATGTTCTGTGACTATTCAATCCAATGAGGATTATCTTGTTAGATGCTAACTTAGTAGTCTTTAACAAACTAAATATCCCATGTTTGAATTAGTTATTTATGTGGAAATCAATAACACAAGCAAATTATGATTTTGATCTTAGTCAAATTTACTTCTTGTATCTTATTACTAAGTCACAAACTAGTTGCTTCTTATCTGTCAAATTCAGATGTCAGTAAATCTTAAGGATGAACTGCATGCTTGATAAGCCTCACTAATCTGAAGAAAATAAAAGAAACAAAATTTGAAATCAGGTACTCCTTTAAGATATAGAGTAATTTATGTGAAAGGGAAGATCCAAGTGCATTGCTGGTATTAAGTTATATGTATTAGAAAAGCAAATTAATTTTTCTTCGTGACTTTTCACATTCTCTGATTACTGGAGAAGTATTCGATAACAACATTAATTTTGATGGCAGTTGTAACTCATTTACACTGAGAAGCCTTTGTCAAAAGAATTTCAAAACATGCATAAAATAAGCACAAACAGTTGATGTAGATTCTTGCATAACTTTATTCTACAGTAGACTTCACAATTTAAGACAAATTTTAAGCATTTTTATTAGTTATTCCTTATTTTTAAGATATACTGAAGTTTATCACACTTTAATCTTTATCTGATCATTTACACATACACACACTATCACTCCATATGAATGATGAAAATTACTGTGGCAATTAAGTTGTTTCTGATAAACAGTTAAGTATTATTTGCATAAATTTTGAGGACAAGTTTTGATTATGTTCTGATGATTAAACTCTGAAGAAACCAGTCAATATTTGTGTGAAGAAACACAGAAACAATCATTCTCTTTTTGAGTAAAAAATCCATGTTCTGATGACCGTTAAATTCTGATAATAGTCAAGTTCTGATGCAAATCCCGATGCTTGCGTGGCATTATTTATTTACTTGACTTATTTTTGGTATTTACTGTAACGGTTATATTTCTCAGAAAAATAATTAGGTGAGATAAAAACAGTCATAATCATTTGTTAGTGGGTTGCGTGTTGGTTTTGGTATGTGCAGGTGTGCAATAATTACTGCATGTTTACCGTGCCCACAATTTATGTTTTGCTGATTACACGCTGCCAAGTGTAAAAACTGTCGGTTCTAATTCAAAAGAGACGTTACCATGTGCAGAGTATAAATATCAGAGATAAAAGATTATACAATCTTTTACCCACTCTTTTACTCTATTTTCTCTCTCTCTCTCTTATTTTCTTACTCTCTTATTTTATGACGTTCTCTTACAGGCATTTTATCAAACACTTTGCAAACATAAAATTTTCACTTGATTTTTCAACAGAAATGGCACCAAAGGATGTTATTTTAATGGAGCTAAGTTTGTCCCAAACAGCTACTCTACTATCTTGAACAAGGATTAAGCTCCTTCAGAACTTCACTTTGTTCAAGATTTCTTGGCTCACAGTGAGATTGGGTATGCTCTGACCCAACCTCAAGCAATCTATGTTTAACAAGTGTTGGAGTTCTGGAAGATTGGAATCTATGATGATGGAGGTGAAACTGGGTCTCCAAGCATTATCTTCTCATCAGGAGAAGATGAGCATCTGGTAAATGTTACTACAGTGAGGCAGGATTTTCATCCACCTGAAAACTGCACTTACAACTCAGCCTGGAGAATCTGTTCTTCAGAACATGATGGCAGGCTTGGGATATGAGAAAAGCTTGTCGAAGCTAGGACAATTGAAGTGGCCTTACATCAGGAGTGAATGGAGCTTTTTCTTTGATTGCATCACAAAGACTTTTTCTAACAAATGTTCTAATTTCGATGCCATTCCAATCATGAGTCAACAAATAGGGTATGCCCTTCTTAATCAGACTCATTTTGATTATGCATCTGCTGTGTTAGGCTACATTGGTGACAGAATGAAGGAAGATGCAAATGTAGTATATTTTGCTAGGTTCCGTCAATTAATTTATAGTTATTGTTGTTCTGATAAGTTTACAAGTGTTCAATGACCTAATAGAACCTTTTAAGTTACATAAAAGGGCATTTACTGACTTGCTGCTGATAATAAGAAGGATGTACTAAGACCTCTCCAAATACCCCAATATGTCAAACAGTTCTTAGTCAACACTATCCCAGACACTTACACAACCATATTCCCTGATGTAGCACCATCACAACCATCCACTACTCAACAAGCACAATCTACCTCACAACCACCAACATCAGCACCTGTTGTGAGCACTTCACAGTCCAGACCCAAATCCAAAACCAAACCAACCTCTGGTACTTCTCAAAAGGTACCAGTTGTAAAATCTGACACATCCTCCAAACCCAAAACCTTAAGAGATAAATATGTTCCTCATAGAAAGAGTAGGTTGATGAGAGATGAATCAGATGAGGAAGAACAAGTCCAGGTTCGTGCATCAGAACCTGTGACAAAAGAAGCTGAAGAGTCAACTCTTCAGAAGGAAAAAACACCTGATACTTCTGGCATTCAGAAAAGAAAGAGGTCTTCACATTATGATACATATCATGTCACCCCTCCATCTAGAAAATCAAAATTGAGGAAGACAAGAGCAGGTGTGCATATTGCACAAACTCAATATGAGGATGCTGAAGATGCTGAGGAAGGGGATCAGGAATCTCTGATCTCAGAACCTATTATGATTGAAGTCCTTCCAGCACCTGAAGAAGTTCTGATTCAGGAATTTGAATTTCCTGAAGTCCACAGATCTGAATCTGTACAAGAATCTGTGATTTATCTACCTCACTCTACAATCAAAGCTACAGATGATGTTGAAGAACAAGAGACAAGTCCTAAAATAGATATTCATAATTTGAATATACCTATTGTTCTATATCTGGATACTCCAACTACAAAATAGCCAACTCATGTTACTTCTCCAATTTTATAGGCTGAGATACCAACAACACCAATTCTTGATCTTGGAACTGAAGATCAGAATTTAGACAAAGCTGGTTCAGAGTGTCCTACAGCCACACACCTTGGTGTTATCAAAAGATGAGGAGATTCTAGCAAGTTCTGGAGAGTCAGCTCCAGTAAACACTACAGTGCCTACATGAAAGAAGGCATTATTCTAGTTTGCGGAAGAGGCTGCTCCAGTTCCATGGGAGGAAACCTCTAGAGGGGCTAAGTGGATACATAAATGGAATGATACTAATTTTATTCCCAGCCACATGTTCTGACAGAACATGTCTCAAAAGATGATGAGTTGCTGACAAGTTCTGACTTCAAGCATCAACTAAAGGTCACTGCTCTCAGTATAAGAACTCTACAAGGTCTACACTCCAAGACTCATGCAAAGGTTGATAAACTTCAGGAAACAGCTGATAAGCTAGACATGATGCAGAAACTAGACAAGAAGAGGTTTATCAGACCAATTCAAGAAAAAGTGGATGCTATTGAGCTTGTTCAAACCAAGCAGCAGGCCCAACTGGATAAGGTATTACAAAATCAAGCTACTCAACAGACTCAGTTAAATAAGATCCAATCTTCAGTGGAACTCCTTCTTTCTCTACTCTTGACAGATGATGCCAAAAAGGGGGAGAAAGTAGTTAAGTCCAAACGCTCACCAAGCCAAACACTAAAGAAAAAGGATGATCATGGAGATGACCACGGAAACTCTGAAAAGAGTAGAGGTCAAAGTCAAGGGAAGCAGCTGAGCAGAATTCCCACTCAACAGAAAAGTTCTCATCAGAGAATGTCTGGTAGTAAGAACTCTAATAGATCTGCTATGCAAGGGAGGAATAAGGAAGGAAAGAAGCCAATAGATCAGGATGTTATTTTATTGATCACAAATGTTGATACTTCAAATATGATGATCAAGTTCTGACAACTACTTCTGATGTGATAGTCCAAGCTAGAAGCCAAGAGTCACAAAAGTTTTTGCAGACTTTGAAATTCAAAGGAAAGAAAGCAACATTCTTCTACAAAGATCCTACAATTCAATATGTTGATGAAGAATTGGTCAAGAGACTATTCCTTAAGGATAATCCAGGAGTGGATTTAGAGGATTTAAGAGAAGAAGAAGCTAAATTTGCTGCTGAGAATAGCAAACCCAAGTCAAAAGCTTCTGATGTTAAAAAGCCACCAAGGCCAAAAGAAAAGGGGATTGTGATAAGAGAAAGATCTACCACAGAGATTCCTAGATCAAGGACTAGATCTCATACCACAGGGAAAAGGAAAAGTTGGGGAGACAGTCAAAAAACAGAAGATGAAGATTCCTCAAATTTTGATGGATCCTAGATGGTTCAAGTCTTTATGATACTGCTGCTGAAGATGAAACAGTTGAAACTCTGAAGAGAAAGAGGATGACAGAAGAATCTAAGACAACCTCTAACATAGCTCAAGTTGTTCAGAGTGAAGAAGTTCAGAACTTAATAAATCCTAAAGATATTTTAGAACAGCAAGCTACATATGAAACTGCAAATCCTGACCAATTCATCAAGACATCAACCTCTGACACTGCTCAAGTTGACATAGACATCTTAACATTAGAAGATAAGAAGAAGCTGCTATAGAACAAGTCTATTCCAGTTCAGCCTACGATAAATCAAATGTTGAATCAACTTGCGGCATATGGGGTAAATGTCAAGCAAGCTAGAGACACTTTTGGATTAGGTTCTGAAAGAGAGAAATTCCAAACTGGGATAAAAGTGGATATTAGAGATCCATTCACATTGACTGACAAGCCATTTGAAGAGATCACATAGAAGCACCTTGACAAAGTGTTTTCTGCTCAAGTAGTGATGGATACTCATGATTATGAAGTAAAAGAGAAATTGATCTTAGTTCTGATTGATGGCAGCACTTATAGATTATCTGAATCTGATGTGCTGAAGAAATCTGTCAAAGAGCTCCAATATATTCATTATCTACTGGAGGTAAATTTTGATGTTACCAGGAAATGGTCAGAATATATATCGAAGACAATAAGAGATTTAATCAGAATTTTTGGTGCAAGAATGATAGAGTATACTCCAATGATGACTGAGGATGATGGAAGAGAAATTTCTATGAGGAAGAATTCTGCTAAGGTAGAAGTAATTCTGAAAGGAAGATGCTTATGCTATAATGAAGATTCTACACATCCAAGGGTAATCAGACTGGGAGATGGACTTAAAAGAACTCCAATTCTGCACTCAGAGCTGCCATATATCAGATTGGTGATACTGAAGATGAAGAACTGCAGCACGTCAAAGCTCAGTTACTTATAGTTAAAAGAAATGCAGAGACTAAGCTGGTATCAGACTTTGAGTCAAGGGATTGGCTGATTCAGTAATGAGCTGT